>NC_056735.1:830479063-830504063 GCF_019279795.1 Protopterus annectens
TGAACTGTCCCTGAACTAGTCCCTCTTAATGCTCCTGTGCTGCTCATGGCAAGAGGGCCTCTTGTTACATTTGATTTCTAGCTAACAAAGTTTGAATGGGCCTCACATTATTTTGTAATAAGTACTGTATCAACACGTATTAAATTGCAACCCTAAGAGGCAAAAAGCATACAGATATCTGAAAAAATAATAATTTAAAGGTGTTAACATGTTTGTGTGTAGAAAGGTTTAACTAATGTACTTTAGGCTAAACATGGCTGTGTTATATAAAGCATGCATTTAAGCATGTGTATTTTAAAACACTGGAAAAAAACAATTTCTTATTTGTGCCATATCTGTCCAACACAAATAACCACAACAATTGCCACTGCAACCTTTTTTATTAAATGTAACCTCAAGTTGTTCACCATGTCAACAATAACTCATGTAATGACAGCATATCAAAATCTTGTACTATCTTTCTGCAGCATGATGTAAAGAACCCCCAGTGGTCTTGTCCAAGCCAAAGCCATCTTGACATTTGTGCCTCATTGCAGTACAGCTTGTACATCTGCTCATACTCCCATACTCCAGAATATGGCCCATGGGGCCCAGGAAAGCAGAGCAGAAAGAAAAAAGGGGGAACTTCTGCTCTGCATCTTCCCATCAGATGCTTCGCCTCTTCTTTGCCTTTCCTGATCAAACTGTAACACTGAAGGAAAGAAGCATTTTTAAACAACTATTAAATACTTTGTTTAATACACAGTTACAATAACTTTTGAATAAACAAGGCAAAATTCAAATTTAGCAAATTATAACCAACATCAGATACATAAAAGTATGCCATCTAGCTGGAACCAAACTGGATCTTTATGTTGTAAGTTCGAGTTATCACCTAAATGAAATCCCAGAGCAGGAATGGCCCAACAAGCTCTGTGGTTCACAAATTTTCATACTGTCTCTGCTGCTCACCTAGATGTCATATTGAACCAACAATGTCTATGAATGATGGCTGACCAACAAATGATAGTGCCAGGACAAATCAGCTGTGCCATGAACAACAACTTAATGATTTCTGACAAAAAAACACTAAGGCAAAAGTCCAATGTCATTACCTGTTAGATGAAGCAATATTACATATGGCATGCCAATCTGCTGAATTAGTTCTTGAAATCTGGGTAAAAAAAGAACACAAAGCAAAACTGGGTGGCTTCTCCAATCCACTTCTACCAATGATAGGTTTAGCCCTAAGTTAAGACCATTGGGATAGTCAGATGCTCTCTTCGTGGCTAACAACTTGTAAGAATGTCCAAATAAATCCACTCGGACCACACCTGAAAAAAAAATAATTCATTACTTCCTAAATAGATTATCTAGTATATTTAAAAAATGCAGGCTGTGTCCATCACTCTACCCTTTTTATGACCTCAGTGGACTGTTCCTCCCTAATCAAATGAGTTACTCTACCACTGTGAAAAGAGTGAGTTGATATACCCAGGCTAGCCAGGTTCTGAACTTATAACACCCTGCGAAGTAGGATACCAAGCATAATGGGGGTGAGTCAACTATTTTGTGGTTACTGAAAGACAAAATCAAGATGCAATATAGAAGAGCACAGGCTAGAACAGGTCCTAATCCAACAAACACACCAAAGTAAAAAAGAAGGGCTCATAACATGATTACGTGTCCCAAAGAGTGCTGATCTGTCTTGGAATGACAAAGCCAAATAAAGACACTATTGTAAAGATGATAGATGTCCCCCTGAAATTTAAGCTAAACATACATTTGCCTTTCCAAAATGCCCCCCAGTACATCCAGCTCAACAATACAAGACATCCATACCTCCTCTATCAGACCTAGCACCAGCAGATGACCTATCGGCAGAGTGTGTTCTCTGTGAAAATACACTGATTACCTTTTCCCAATACCTAAAGATGAGGTGACCATTGGCACATTATAAGCAGGCACTTAGAAAGTGGAAAGCTGGCCAAGACACCATTCATTGTTATGTGCCCAACATGCTTTTATCTTACTATGAGTTTTATCAAAATTCCATAATTCTGAAAGCCTGGGTTGGTGTACTATGACCCCCAACCAAGTGTCCATGTGTTTTTCTTTTGGATCCACCATATTTAACCTTCTAAACTTTTGGTCATTCCATAACCATGCCAAGTAACACTAAGTGCTTTGCATCCTTAATGGACCTAAAATATGCTAAAAGAGGAAGTGCTTGGCTGGGAACTTTTTTTTACTATAATGACCATAAACAAATTAATCCAGAAACCCAATCTTCCTAATTACCTGACTGAGTCTTACCCAGTTGCTTCTTCTCTAAAACTGGAAGTGTAGTCATTAAGTCTTTACTCCCCATGACCATAAAATCTAAAAGTCGTTGTACTCCTTCACCGTACACCAGATCAAAATATCTACATATTCATCTTTTAAAATCTAATCCTTCAAAGGCATCAGAATGTGAGAAATAGCTGACCTTAGTGTTAGAGAGCTACCAAGCTCCTCCAATCTGTTGATCGCCTGCCTGAACTAGCTGAGTACTGGTACTCACAAAAATGAGCAAATCTGCAGAATCTATACCTTCATTTACCCCTGTGCCTTATCCATCTGGAAATGTTTCTCAACAAATAAATCAAAAAGTTGACCTCTATCCCCTCCTGATAAAATAGGCAAAACACTCCCTAAATATTCCTCTGCTATCTGAGCTGATCCTGCTGCTTCCCCAAAAAACAAATCAACATTGTTACCTGATACACCAGCTGGCTCTTCAGATAATGGAGCTGGCACTACAAGTTCTTCCCCCACTGCATCTATCAATCTTGTATGCCTTAACTCTAGGTCACTTCTCTACTGGCAGTGATTCAGACTGTAGGAGTCCTGCTGTGGTGTTGGTATGCTTTCCCCTCCTCAATCGACACCTTGGCCTGAGATGCCTGAGTTTCCCATCCTACCTTAAAATCTGCTATGAAATGCTCTAAAACATTTTTAATATTATCTAAGAAATGAATTACTAATGGAAATTGACAAGTGTAATCCTGCATATGGTTATAAAGGATCAATATTATGAGATCAAAAAGACCAGAGAGTGAACGGCTTAAACATTGAAAATGCTGAACCTGAAAGTCGCTCTTGTGGGGGCTCCGATCCAACTCCGAGATCATACTACAGTGATGAAAGGGCAAATTTTCCTATCTTCACTGTACCATGATCTCACAAAAAACACACTGATGAACGGTATTTCCTATGTTTGATTTCATGATAGGGACCCGGATTTAAATCTATCTATAACATAGTGCTGAACATAAATCCCACCAGGAGGACATTTCCCCAGAGACCAGTGAGACCAGGAATTTCTTGAGAGTGTTATTCAAACAAATTGCAGTTCTGCATCAGTTATCCCAAAATCACTGAATGGTGAAAGGTTGACAATAAGTCAATGAATACATAATTGATATAGCTGAGTATTGTTTCTAAGACCTATGAAAGCCATAACAATTAAACCCATAATTATCCATAGAAAACCACAATGGCAATTAAAGTTTCTATACATGTTTTGATGTCTTTGGAAGTGGGAGATTAAAATGGGAATCTGATTTTTTTTTTACAATAATGCATTGCAACTTAATTGCTTCACTTAAAAGTACTGCACTGATAAACTACGTGCAACAATTATGCAGGTATACTGCTTAGACATGTGGTACTTGGTAAGTTAATTTCAATGGTTTACAATGCAGTTGTGTATAGGATACTCCCAATGCCTTAACAGTTGTAATTCATAACCTCAGCCCTTCCATACTTATAATTAAACTAATTTCTCATTTTTCTATTTTGCTTCAACTATTAAACTAACACATCTTCTTTTTACATCCCTCCCCCTAATTTTGTTATAGCCTGCCACTCAGTGTTACATGTTTCTCAAACCAGCTAAGTTAAATTGAAGCACTGATTAAGCCCCCACTTTTGACAACTCTTAGAAAATCCAAATCCATCAGAGCCACGAGAACAAGTGACTTAAACCTCAACACAGAAATAAATAGAACGTGCTGGAGGGACAGATTCATAACCCAGAGGCTCCCTACACTCTGGAACAGAATCCCAGTCCATGTTAGGCAGAGCCCCTCACTGACTCTATTCAAGAGAAATCTCGACGAGTGGATGGGAGATCGTAGGTTTACCCCGGGGGTCATCTCTGTGTCACTACTAGACAGAGGCATAGTAAACTAAACCCAAAAGGGCGTAGTATTCTCATCCTAAGGGGTGGTGTAAGCCACATACACTCTGGCTAGGCTTATAAATGCCCTAGGGCAGATAGCCTAGTACGAACCTATGAACCTATGAACCTATGAACCTTAGATTCCTTCTGACAGGAAACCTAAAAGGTGGGAGCCTAGTGCTCTGTAAAGCAAAAGTTAAAATTGGCTGACATAAATTTAGTTGAGCCAAATTATATACAGAACAGGGACAAATCCAAGTAAGCTGATACGGGACAAATCCTAAATAATCAATAATAATTGAGGATACCTTAACTTATTAAATAGATAAATAGATAACTTGAGACACTGAGAGAATAAGACATGTAACTAATATACCTTTATGAAGTCAGAGACCCTAATTACTGTCATTGATTAATAGGTATACTTCATAAACGTTCTACAGCAGCCATCACTTTTGATGGGATTAAGACAGAAAACGCTGAATTTTTTGATTCAAAATCAGAGATATCCTGGGAATCAGGGACAGTTATGAGGTGAACAATAGCCATAAATAATCGGGTACGCCCCTCACAGAACCACCCCACACATACTATAATATGACCCACTTCCTTAGATAATTTAGCAAACTACAACTTGATAAAAATTGTTGAGAATACACCTATATAAAAATAATATAAAATAACCTTCAAAGTTTCTTAAACTGCACAGTAAATAATACTCCATCCCAAGATCCTAGCTATAACAATCAATTATACTATGCAGACACTGACAGCAACGTGGTTTGTGAATTTAAGGTGGCATAAAACATACCCTAACCTATGCGAGTCTTTATCAAAATCGCTAAACCACTATACAACTACGTTGCCTAATCTCACTAAAAGTTCCTTGAAAATAGTGGCTCAAACCTTGATTGACCAACTGTAAAGCCGTAAAAGGCAACAAGGCATTATACCTCAAAAAAAGCAGCAGTAAAAGTTGTTGTTTGTCTTTTTCCTGATAAGGGGTCGCCACAGGACTCCAGTCCGCTAATGATTGACAGTAGATTTTTATGAAACGCCGAGGTGCCAGCTCAATGCCCAAGCTTCAATGAAGGCATGCCCATTTACGCATGCATGTCTTTCGAACAATACCTAACCATGGAGTGGACATGCAGACTCCACACAGAAGGCACTCCCAAGCCACTCCGAGAATCGAACGGGAGAACCTCTTGCTGTGAGGTAACAATGCGACCGCCGTACCACCGCGGCTATAGCAGTAAAAGTAATTTTCCAAATTAATCATTGCAGCAGAAAGCATGGCATTGATTTTTTTTTTTTTTAACATATATGTCCTAGAATGTCACTGGAGAATGGCTCTCCATCAAATGAAGGCAATCAATCCCACAGCTACTTTAGTGAATTGAAAAAATGCCTTCCTCCATCCAGGCTTAAATAACCTAGACACACACTCCAGCCCATAGATCTGTCACAAAAAGCTCCATGGATTCAAAAGACATTTGCTGAAATTCTGTAAGTTTTACTGTTAAAACAGAAGTATAAAATATTGTTGTTTAACCAATTAGCTTTGTAAGTCAGCATTAGTGAATACTCCTCCATATCTATCTTTCTCTGTCTCTGTCATGCAACTAATATTCTGTGATAACTTTACAGAGTAATGTGTTGGACTTTAGCAACACCACTTATATGCAAATTTATTGCACATTACTTCTCTTGGCATATCTGACAAAAAAGTTTGTGTACTCTTACAGATACACAAACACAGTGAAAAAGAGAGAAAGACGGGGAGTAACAGACAAAGAGAAATACTCACCATTTCCGGAACTTGACTCAATAATAAGGAGAACATCTTTTGATTTACTTGGTGAATATGTGGTAGCAGTGCAAAGGCATATACCATCCAACAATGCTATAATGAACCTAAATCCCAGCTCCAGTAAATTATGATGTCACGCTGAGTTAGAATATTCCTAAAATTTGTTAATGGCCCAAGTGTACTGAATATCCTCTAGGCCAACACATGGCATTGAGGGTCCGAAACATTCTGGCAGCTGCCAAAAACCTCTGAGCAGATTATGAACTTAGAAAGGCTCCTGATACCAAAAGTTATTATAACACCTTTATTAGGATGCTAAGAAATAACATCTGTTATTGTTTAATGTTATGTATCGATATTTGTTTTTCAGGGTCGAACATTGATCTCCATGGACCTTTTTTGCACTCATCCCAGGAGCACTGTCTAGTTAAGTAACTTTCTCAGAGTCACACAATTAGGCAATGGAGTGTTACTAGTCTTGTGACTGATTACACACATTACCTACTCTGGTGCAAGCCAGACAGCACTGAGTATAACTGCAAATGTGCACAAAAGTCAGATATGCCCAGAGGGTCAACTGCATGTCTGGTATAACACTACATGCATGTCAGGTCCAAATGCATATAGTACCTTCCCTGAAGCTGTAGTGGTGGAAATTTGTTGTGCCAACGTGATAATGTGTGGTTCAAATATGATAGGTTTATATATATATATATATATATATATATATATATATATATATATATATATATATATGTGTGTGTGTGTATGTATATATATATATATATATATATACACACACACACACACACACACACACACACACATATATATATATATATATCTATATATACACACACACACACACACACACACACACACACACATATATATATATATATATATATATATATATATATATATATGGGTCTACTACTAATGCCCGAAACGACGATTCCCCGACGGAAAACTCACCGGCGCGAGATGACCGACAGGCAAGGGTACCGACAGGGTGATTTTCCGACAGCGGAAAGACCGACAAGGAATGTGCGATCGCGACGCGTAAGTGTGCGATGGTGACGGAGTTAGGAGCGGTCAGGTAAGTGTTGAGATTGTGGGATGTCGGGTTAGGCTGTGGGAAAGGTGAGTGTGTGTTCGTGTCGGAGGTATGGTTCGGGTAAGGTAAGTGTGTGCTAGTGAGGGACTGTAGTTTAGGGACGGGTTAAGTGAGTTAGGGTTAGGGTGCAGGTAGGTGAAGTGTGCGTTAGTGTCGGAGCTTGGGCTAGGGGTGGGTTAAGTGAGTTAGGGTTAGGGTGCAGGTAGGTGAAGTGTGCGTTAGTGTCGGAGCTTGGGCTAGGGGTGGGTTAAGTGAGTTAGGGTTAGGGTGCAGGTAGGTGATGTGTGCGTTAGTGTCGGAGCTTGGGGTAGGGGTGGGTTAAGTGAGTTAGGGTTAAGGTGCAGGTAGGTGAAGTGTGCGATAGTGTCGGACCTTAGGGTTAGGGTTTGGGTCAGGGCTAGTGTGTATGCTATGTAGTGTCGCGTGTTGTTTACGTTCCGTGTGTCGGTGTAATGGTGTTCGGTGTAATGGTGTTCGGTGTTTTGCGTTGTCGGGTTTGTGTGATGTCGGTCATCTGGCGTCGGTGAGTTTTCCGTCGGGGAATCGTCGTGTCGGTAATTAGTAGTAGACCCATATATATATATATATATATATATATATATATATATATATATATATAAATGGTCTTCACTTAGCCTCAACAGATGCTTCATTAGTGGTAACTAGCTCCACCTGCATGGCAGTACTGCTATGGCTACCATGTGATCTTTTTCACTATTTAATGTCCACAATATCACTGTTGGCTTACAGGTGGAGTTCTACCTCTGCCACATAGACCCTTTGACTGTAATGGTGAAATTTGGCCTTTAAAAATGTAGGCGTTATAAAACAATGAAGCCAGAAAATATTTTGGAAATTGCTGTCCTGGCTTTGGAATCAGGTACCAGGTAACTGCTTGCAGTAGTTTGTTAACTCAACATGAATTGTTTTGGAATCCCATACAGAGTCTTTATACAGAAAGCACTGAGACATTCTAAAATGAGGTATGCTTAGGTACAGACATTGGGCTAAAAACAGTTTACATCTAGAGTAAGGCACTACCCCAAGCTTACAGAAGAAGTTGTAATGCAGGTATTTCCAGAAGAAAGCTTCCATGGTTTCTCATTTAATACATGCTAATGAGGAATGCTGCAAGCCTTCAAAAGTGCCACCACACTCATCAGACGCATACAGAATCAAGGAAATGCAGCTCACAAACCCCGGGATAACACAAAGTGATGTAGAACTCCTAAGATGCAAGGGTTTGTTTCATATACGGCCTCCATGTAAATGTTCTTCCCCCTAGGCCTCCACAATGGTACAGATATAAAATGCCAATGTCACAAAGAGTTAATTTATGGTTTTGTGGAAAGACGTCATATGTATTTTTCTTGTAAATGAATTCATTTCTTTTTGTAATAAATTATCTGAGCTGTTCCAATATATGGTAGAAAGTTCTTCTGAACTGCACAGTGATAACAGGAAACCCAGAATATAAAATGCAGTGTTATAAAAATGTTATTGTATGCATTAGTGAGCAGGCATCATGTGTTTTTGTTTTAGCTGCTAATTAATTTCCTTTGTTAATGAATTATCTTTGCTGTCTCTTTATATAGTAGAAGATGTATATGTTTTCTTTTTGTTGTGAACTTCTGTTTAAATTCCAAAGTGGATGTTAACCCACATTCCTACACTTTGTGAAATAGGTGACTTATGTATGGAATTGACGAGAGTTTGCAAATTATGTCCGTTTGTATTCTGCAGTGAATTTTAGAGTTCTTTATCTCTCTCTCTATTTATCTACATATTGTGGGATGGTATTGGGTTTGTTGCATTTTGCACTGAGATAGCGAATTTATTACTTTTAATGACTGACTGATTGTTGGGTGGCCACGGTGGTGCAGTGGTTAGCATTGCCGCCTCACAGCAAGAGGTTCTCTGGTTTGATCCTCAGCTGGGGTACCTTCTGTGCAAAGTCTGCATGTCCTGCCTGTGGTTGTGTGGGTTTCATCCCAAAGACATGCTGTAGGTGGATTGGACACTCTAAATTGGCCCTAGGTGTGAGTCTGTGCATGTGTGTGCCTTATGTGGAAGGTTGGGTGCCGGGCTGGCAACTCAACACCGTAAAAGTCTACTGCCAATCATGAGTGGACAGGTGATCTGCTGTGGTGACCCCTAACTGGGAAAAGCTGAAAGAAGAAAAATGACTGGTCGATTGTCAGTTGGTGCTCATCTCTTTTCAGCCATTATCCAGGCCATAAGGCTGCACAACACATATACAGGCATATACATATGAGAGGTAAGCAATGTCTGAAGCTCTTAACAACCCAGACAGGATGATATTGTAAACCTGTATCAGTAGCTCATAATGAATACATAGTGCATGCCTTCAGAGTCTAGACTGATAAATATTAGTATAAAATGCACTTTGTTATTGAAGATTTGTTTTAATAGGGAGATATGCTGCACTACTGCCAAGTGTACAAGAACAAAGGGGACATCCACAACTGTGGGCAGTACCGAGGCATCAAACTCCTATCACACTGCATGAAAATACTGGTGAGCATGATTGATAAATGGATACGCAGATTAATAGAACATAAGATGGGATATGAGCAATTTGGATTCAGATCAGGATGTAGTACAACTGACCCGATGTTTGCAGAAAGACAGGTACTTGAAAAGAAGTTAGAGATGAGGAGAGTGTCCAACTGGGCATTCCTAGACTTGGAGAAAGCATATCACAAGGTCTCGAGAAAGCTGATCTGAGCAGTACTGCAGTGGTTTGAAGTCCCAGAAACACTGGTAGAATTAGTGCAGGTTATGTACAAGGACCCAGTGACTCAAGTATGAGTGGTTCCCAGTGGGAGTGGGGGTACACCAGGGTTCAGCTCTGAGCCCACTGCTGTTCATACTAGTGATGGGCTATATTAGCACACAGATCGGAGGGGACAGATCAACAAATTTGCTGTATGCAGACAATGTGGCATTGCAGGCAGACTCTGAGCAAGAACTTCAGCAAAGTATAGGAGAATGGAGTGTAAAACTCAAGGCACATGGGATGAAAGTAAGCATAGATAAGATGGTGGTAATGGCAGCAAATTGGGGAAATCAGAAGAAGTTGAGAATAGAGTTAGAAGGGATGATAGTGGAACATGTAATCAGCTTGAAGTATCTGGGAGGAGTGATTGAGGAGAAGGGAAGTCTGAATGAAGAGGTCAAACCTAGAATCAGAGAGGCTGCAGCCGAATGGCATAAAGTCTCAGGTGTAGTCTATGACAGAAGAATGCCAAAGAAGCTGTAAAGTAAGGTGCACATGACAGTTTTGAGAGCAGTACTGTATGGTACAGAAACCTGGGCAGTAAAGGCAGAATAGTTGAAGAAGCTAGAGGTGATGGAAATAAAGTGCCTGAGAAGGGTGATAGGATGCACACTGTGGGACAGATGAAGAAATGAGGACATAAGAGCAGAAACCAAAGTAGCTCAAATTGTAGAAAAGATCAGAGAACAGATGATGGTGGTTTGGGAAAATGTGTAGAAAAGCAGAAGACAATCTGGTGAGGAAGATTTGAAACAGACAGGAAGAAGGTAAGAGGAAGCAAGGATATCCAGCAAAGAGGTGGATGGATTGTGTGAAAGAAGATCTGTGAAAGTCAGGCATGAGTGTTGTAGAAGGCAGGAGTGTGGCACTGAATTGAGAGAGCTGGCAACAGTTAACATGATATTCTGACCCCATGTAGAAAAAATGGGAAAAAGGAGGCTGATAATGATGATGATGATGATGATGATGATGATGATGATAATGGTGATGCACTTCTGTGAGTTATGCATGAAGGCCA
Organism: Protopterus annectens; assembly: GCF_019279795.1. Classification (NCBI taxonomy): domain Eukaryota; kingdom Metazoa; phylum Chordata; order Ceratodontiformes; family Protopteridae; genus Protopterus; species Protopterus annectens. Next base: position 830,490,016 of record NC_056735.1, read on the forward strand.
TTCCATGAGATGCCATTGAGTTTACAATATATTACTTTTTAGTTTATTCATTTTGCTTAGATAATATATGGTCAGACACACTAGTGAAATGTCTTTATATCTGAATGGAAAGGGATCAATCTGTTTGTATCACTTTTATTGCAATTTATTTAGAGAGATATCTTATAATAAAACTGACGTGGTTATTGATGTTAGCACCACAGTCAAGCATAATCTTCAAAGCTTTGTTAACAGTGACAGCATTGGTCTGTTATTTCTTGCAACAGCATTTTAAAATAATGACACTGACAGTTTGACAGTGAACATCCTGCATACCAACCAGCAAGACTAAGCCACAACCTAATTCTGTATCTGGTAAAAATTTAGTACAATCCACAAAAGTTTCCTATTCAACACAAAAAGAGACCCTTATTAGCAAAGCAATGTATCGGTCATGTTTTTGCAAATCAGCACAAAGACTACATATATATTCTGCTAGATTATAATCCCCAGTCTGCTTAAATCATAATATACATGCTCATTGCAATCATTGTTCCTTCCCTATTTTTGCAAACAGTTTAACAACTACGGATGCTTTCCACCTAATCTCTCTCTCTCTCATCTGTTGGTAATAACGTTTTTTTTTCAGGATCATTCCCCCATTCAAATGGAGACAATAGTCTATATCATATAGTCTCCTGGCTTGTCAGTGAGACAATCAATTTATTCCCTTTTCAGTCTGGTAGTAATGAAATTACTTGCAACTTCTCTTTAGTCTTTGGACTGTTGGATATCTCCAGCTCAGGTACACCTGGGTTTATTCCATACTCCCTTCATGCTTTGTTTAGATTTTCACTCGCCAGCCCATTTGCAGACACCCTAACAATGATTACCTCTCCCAAGCCATCCATTCTTTCTAATCACAATTGCTCTTTGTGTCTTTGCATACTTATTGTGAAAGCTTTGGAGATATTTCCACACTGTCTCCTGCAACTCAGAGCCAGAACAGCAATCCTTTTTTTCAAAAAACTTTCTTGAAAATCATGAAACATACCAGACATTCACTCCCTATGTATATGCAATAATTGTGACAAACCCCCTTGTACTTTGTAATGGAAATTGAATGTGCACACTCCCTTTGGAATTAGATGAGTAATGCTTGTGTTACAGAATCGTACCTCATCAGTATTGCTTTGGTTTGATGAAAAAAAATGATTATACTGAAGCAAACAACATTTAAAATAATAATTATCCCCATACCATGCACTCAAAAGTAGAATAAAGGTGTGATTAAGGTGTTGTCTTGCTAACTATACCCAAAAGTTGTCCTTATATTAAAGTATAGGTGTAGGTCATTATCTGTTTTATGTGAAGTTCTGCATTGACTTATTGCAAATAGCAGTCTTGACGTATCATATGTGTTCAAAATGCTGAAATGTCATTCCAAAACAAGGAATGGTATTACAATACAACTTTATTGTATTTAACGTATGCCTTCCTTGCAGAGTCATACAAATTTGATTTTTGGGCTGATTATCTTAGAATTACATTTTTACTTATAATACCAGTTACCTCTGAGTAGAATTATGACATCACTTCATGGTGAATAACTAGCCATGTCATGTTCTGTATTCACCCTGCTGTTCACTGTCCAAGGTGTCATACCCAATAGTGTGAGTCCTGATACTTTGCAAAATAAGTTGTGTATTATGAAAAACAAAACACACTCAAACTCATGGTTAAATATTTAAAGCATGTCTGCTTTATTTGCTGCAGTGGGGGCTTTTCCCCTACACTGCCAGTGGGGGAAAGATTTTCCCCTAAATCCCTCTTACTTATGTACACTTAGAGACCTTAGAACAGGTGGAGTAGTCTAAGATGCCACAACCTCAGTGGTTGTGTCCACCTGCCTTTTTTAATCTTGTAGTTTCCAAGAACCAGGTATTACAGTTGTGGCCTTTGTACTTTCAGCATATGCTTTAATACTGCATATCCATGATAGCTATTTTTCACAAAAATTTATAACACCTGTCACATTTTATTGTACAAGCAGAGTCATATAATCTTCTTTGCAGAGAACCATGACAACTACACAAATCATTGTAAAGCAAAAAAAAGAGGGGCGGGGGCTGATATGTTTCTATAGCTTTCCACTCTCCATATTTTTGCAGAATGGCAAGATTTTTGACTCACATTTTTTATTTATTTGTTTATTTTTTTTTTGGTCTGTTCTGCACAAATGTTTTTTTGCAGGCCATTAACAAATTACTGAAGTTTCTAAATAATGCCTTGCATCTTGAGTTTTAGATTTCATATACCTCAGAAAATGTATGCTAACACGTTCTAAGTTTATAAGAGCAATATTTAAAACCTGTCCCTTTCTGGAACTTTGCCCCCCATTATTGTAAGCATTGTCCAGATTTCTTGTGTTAGCAGGTTGAGAGGTATGACTGTTTCTAATATGGCTTATTGACAATTTATTCATAAAAATTTCATTTCTGGAGGCCAGTACAGCATGGAAAACTTTGTTAATTTAAAATTCCTTTCTAAAATTTACTTAATTTATTTAATTTCCATTTTCTTATCCAGGAAGGTTTGGCTGTATTATACTAAAGAAACCCCTTTTCAGCATAGGCCCAGAAAGAAACGCTCAAGGTTAAGTGTCATATGACATAATATTTACAGGTATGACAATTATTACAGTTTAGATTATTAGGAAAACAGAATAATGGCATATAATCTAATATATACAACATAGCTCTAGGAATGAGATTTAAACAAATATCAAGAAAAATTAGGTGCAAGCAGAGATGATAAAAACAGTAGACAGGAAGAATAAGGCAGTTAATATTTAATATTTACATGAGTTGATGCATGAGGAAATAATTAACTGGTCTTAGGGAGTGTTAGGGTTTGGGGCAGTTAAGGTGGGTTGGGTTCCGAGTAGAGATAGAGTTAAGTCTCATGTTGGATGGATTTGCTGAGGTTAGTTGCAGTAGCAGTGGGGTGAATTAAGAAGGAATTATTTCAGTTCCTTTTTTAATGATGTGTTTAGATTATTTTAGCTTGGTGCTTTGGGGGAGGCAGTTCCAGAGTTTAGTTACATGGTAAGAGCAAAGTCCATTGCCATTAAAGTTGGGGCTTTTTGAGATGGATACTATGCATGAAACATTTAACCCTAAAGGTCTGGTAGGAACATGCCATGTCAGAAGGTGCTACGTTGATAAAAATTTTGGAGGTTGGTATAGTATACTGTGGGCCATTTTCAGTCATTGCCATTAAAGTTGGGGCTTTTTGAGATGGATACCATGCATGAAACTTTTAAACTTAAAGGTCTGGTAGGAACATGCCATTTCAGAAGGTGCTACATTGAGAGGCATTTTGGAGGTTAGTATATTATACTAAGGGTCATTTTCAGTTTGGGGAAACCTCAGAAGGTTTAGTAAATTCATCCAGGAGAATTTACAGAGACAATACAATGATTGTTGCTGTGATGTGTGTGTGTGCGAGCAGAATGTAGTTTGTGTGGTGGTGTTGTGTGTGTTTGTGTGTAGTGCAACCTCAGAGTTAGAATATATAAGTAGGGGAGTGTGTCATATGACACTTAACCTTGAGCGCTTCTTTCTGGGCCTATGCTGAAAAGGGGTTTCTTTAGTATAATACAGCCAAACCTTCCTGGATAAGAAAATGGAAATTAAATAAATTTAGTGAGCACCAAACCCGAATATCTTATAGTAGCATTGCCCAGTTTTGTGGATTTGTGCTGACTGGCAGAGTGTGAAAGCTGAGGATGCACATAGTAGGCTGGGAAGGAGTCAGGGAGTTGCTGCTGTTGTACATGCATGATCAAAGAAATAACTGTTGGCTTTGTACAAAGTACCTAGTTTTTGATGGATGTTTTTATTGAGTGATGTATGTGAGAATCAAATGTCAGGTATTTAGTGTTGCACAAGGAATTTGGTGGTGGGTGTAATATCTATTTTAATGTTTTGAAGGGGGTTTATTTTGAAGGATTGTTGTGAAAAGTGTTGGCTTCTTGGGATAAAAAAAAGCTTTCTTTTGGGAGGGTTGGCAGCGGCTGTGGGTTGTTGAACTATTTTTCCGGATTCACTTTATATCCTCGAAATACTGAAATATCAAAATTCAGTATTTCAAAGCTATAAAGTTGAATTTTTAAAAACACGAAAACACAGAACCGGGAAATTCAAAATTTCGCACATCAGAGATTTTGAATTTTGTGCTTCTAATGCACACACACACACACACACACACACACACACACACACACACACACACACACACACACACACACACACACACACCATCCTCCCCACACACAAGCACAAGATCTCTACTTCTTAGGCAAGCCCCCCTGTACCCCCACCCCCCTACTTATATATTCTAACTCTGAGGTTGCACTACACACAAACACACACAACACCACCACACAAACTACATTCTGCTCGCACACACACATCACAGCAACAAAACACACTAACACACACCACAGCCTCTACACAAAACCCTTAACACACACACACACACACACACACACACACACACACACACACACACACACACACACACACACACACACACACACACACACACACACACACACACACACACACACTTACCTGAATCCGTAACCACAGCGGAACCTCAGAAGCGCGAAATTCAAAATCTCCGGTATTCGAGGTTTTGAATTTTTGTGCATCTGAGCTTTCGCTCCTTTCAGGATTCCACTTTATGGGCTTGAAATAATGAATTTCAACATTTCAGTATTTTGAGCTTCTAAAGTGAATCCATTGTTTCACATTGTAGAAGGATTTTTATGTGAGGGTTTTGAGTTCCATTTTGGCTGAGGTAGAAGAGATGAAAGTAGAATCATTTGCATATTATACCAGGATTGAAGGATGGGATAACAGGTGGAGAACATTTCTATTTATTGAATATCAGAGAACTTAAGATTGAAACTGAGTGACTCCAATTATTACTGGCTTGAAGGAAAAGTGGTCTGTTAGCCATTTAATGCATTGAGTCCAGTTTTGCTGTGGTGCAGCACTTAGTGTTGTCACTTCACAGGAAGAGGTTCCCCGGTTTGGTTTTTGGCTGAGATGCCTTCTGTGTGGTGTCTGCATGTCCACCTTGTAGTTGTGTGGGTTTCCTCCAGGTGCTCCAGTTTCTTCCCATATTCCAAAGACACGTGGTAGGTGGATTGGACTTTCTCAAATTGGCCGTAGGTGTGTGTGTGTGTGTGTGTGTGTGTGTGTGTGTGTGTGTGTGTGTGTGTGTGTGTGTGTGTGTGTGTGTGTGTGTGTGTGTGTGTGTGTGTGTGTGTGTGTGTGTGTGTGTGTGTGTGTGTCTTCTGTAAAGGCTGGGTGCTGGGCTGACAACTCAACACATAAAAACCTCCACTGCCAATCATTCTGTGGACTGTTGATCCACTGTGTGACCCCTAACAGGAGCAGCAGAAAGACAAAGAAGTCCAGTTTTGTAGGTAGCTAATTGCTTACTTTGCAGATCCTAGGGTAGAAAGGGAATGTATTAAGTTTTGGTGACGTACATTGGTACTGAATCCATTAATGATTTGTAAAATCACAACTATATTGTACAGTGTACCAAATGTTATGCATATTTAAAGGTAATACCTGATAAAACTGGTGATGTGTGTTCCTTATGTCCAAAGATAGATGCTTGTAATTGGTGGTTCAGTTATTAGAGGAACTGATACATTTGCAGAGAAGGTAAACATAAGATGACAAACACTGAATAGTGTCAATGCTTGCAAGGTGGAAAAATACAGGATGTGAGAAAGGCCTTAGAATTCTTTTACGTAAGGAAGTATGGAAATATTTTTATTCCCATCGGTTTAAATGATATCATCTGGAATTACATTTTGGCTTTTAATAAGGAATTTACAGCCCTGTTAGATAGCATAGCTTGTACATGTGTAAGGATGAATTTTTCACAACTCACATATAGAAAGGAGAATCAGGTCAAGGTGAATGGAAAGATTTTTTGGGTAAATATCTACATGAGAAATGGACCATTTTAAAAATGTGTAGCGCACCCAAGCTTAATTTTGGGCACGTGTGTTTAGGCAGGATTTTGTGAGACCTGTAATTATTACATGTTCAGTGATACCACCCGTACTCTAGATTGCATAACTGTGATAATAATTACAACCCTGGAACATATAACAATTGTTGGAGTGTAAAGGCCACCAAAGCCAAGTGCTAATGACCTAGAGGAATTCATACATTTTCTTTTGTATTAAACACTGGAGGAAAAAATAATAGTGGCCAGGGACTTAAATTTACTGAAACAGATTGGGATAATATTGAGTCAATAACTTTTGAAAGGAAACTATTTACTATGCATGTATGTCTTAGAACAAAAATTATTTCAGATTGTAAAAAAGCCTACTAGGGGAAAAGTGCAAAGCAGACATTGTTTGTGGCCCTAAAGAAATGACTGTTACTTCATGTCAAGTTTTAGCGCTGCATCATGGAGTTATAAAGGTTAAATTGCTGTTAGGTAATTCTGCCAAACTGAAATCTAAACCAATGCACAAAAGATTAATAACAGATTATGTGCAAGTAAAACAGTCACTATGTAAAAATAATTAGAGTGATGCATTCAGTAGAAAAAATGCAGATGAAATGTTTTGAAAGAAAATTTGTTTGAATGCAAAAAAAAGTTTAGCATCAGTATATAGGCACACCAGTTTAGCATGATATACAGTAACATAGCTAGGGCAGGGCGAAAGGGGCAACTGCCCAGGGTGCAAAGTGTTAGAGGGCATAATATAATCAGTCATCCATCATCCTGATTGCTGTAGTGCAATACCAGCTTTTAAAAACTAATATAGCATTCTGTCTGTGGCCTAACTGTAGAAACTGCTCACTACATTATAACAAGAGGTTTGCAACAGTTACAATGTAACAAAAAAAAAAAACTTTTTTTAACTGAAACCTGAGCGCTGTAGCGCTCCATGCAGGATATATACTGTTTGCTACAGTTTAAAGAGAATTTGTTTCTAAGGTAAAACTTGATTGCCCTAGTACTTCATGCAGGCTAGATACAAATCTATAAACTATAGCAACTGTAGCAGCAGGTCTGGAATGGCTGGGCAGGACAGAGGGTATGTGTGTTTTGTATCTGGGCACTTGATGTGCCAGTAAAAGGAGTGTATTTTTTTTTTATTTCCTCTTCAGTTAAAAAGCTTATGAAGAAGTGAAGCATCCTTTAATTTTGCAGATTTTGCAGAAGTCTATTTTTTTGCTGTTCACTGTGTGCTGGTTTGTGGGACTGGTACAGCATGCTGGTTGAGCCAGTTATGTTTTTGCAGATATATTTCCATAATAACAAGATACTTGATTAAGGTGAGAGACAAAAATATTAGAAATAGAAAATAGGCTGAATTGAGAATACTGACATAAATAAGCTGGACAGACAAATTAAACAGAATATGAGAAGCTCAAGAACAATTTGAAGAAAATTTATGCAAAGAAATTGAGCTTGACAGGAAACTATTTTTAGATACATAAGATATAGTAGAAGTAAAGAAATACAAATTGATAAACTGTTTGCAGTTTCTAAAATGTATTCTCAAAAAAAACAGATTATGGATGTGTTTACAAAATCTTATGCAAAACAGTTTGGATCCAAAAGGGGGTAATAATTTGTCCTAGTAATCAAGTAACTTCAGATACTCTAAATAAATCTGATTGTATTGAAAAATAATTACTCAAATTGCAAGGAAAGGAGATGGATTAAGTAATAATAACCTGAGTACAATTTGGCATGACCTTACAGTACAATTATATATATTATTCACTAGGCCATTTAAGGAGGGGAGATTCCTCAAGATTGGAGACATGCACATGTTAAGGGAAAGGGAATAGGACCTTCCCAGATTCATACAGACCCATACGTTTTCTTTCATGTTGAGGAAATATAATGGAAAATGTCATTTTGGATAAATAATTGTGAGAATTGGAAAGGTTGGGGCTTGAAACCATATAACAGCATGCATATACTGAAAATAGATCTATAACCATCTGCAACATGATGTTCTATACGAATATAATAACAGCTATTAATAAAAATTGTGCTGTGATGTAATTTATATAGACAACTTCAGCATTTGATACAACACTGATCAATAAATTAGAACAGCTATGTATCAATGTAATCGTGATGGATATTTGCATGGCTTACTAATAGGACATTGCAAGTATGATACAGCAATTGGACAGCAAAAATTAAAGATTACACTCAAGGTTTCCCATGGAGCTCTGTCTAGTCCCATACATGTTTAGGTTGAATCTTATGGATCTATCTTTTTTATCTGAGGTGTTCTACAGTCTGTTTGCAGCTGACTTGAAAATGGATAAACTGATTTCATGTGTTACAGCATTTCTGCAAAAGAACTTGAATAAACTGACTATTTGGGTACAAGAAGATAATATGCTGATTAATACATAAAAAAAACCAAAAAAAAAAAAACAAGCATAGTCTGCTAGGGACATAAAAAAAAAAAAAACAAGCATAGTCTGCTAGGGACATGCAGATTAAAAATGAAATATTTAATACAGAACACAGTGATTGAGAGCATAGCTTCATTTAAGGACTTAGTTATATTGGTTAATCTTTTTCTAATAATATCAACAAAACGGGTTACTGATGCTTATAGAAGTATAGGTTGTATGACAAGATTATGAAAGCTAGGAAATCAGAAATTAAAAAAAAATCATTGCTTGCTAGTTACTTGTTAGTTACAATAAACCCACATTTGAGCATGGAATAACAGTATGGAAACATTCTAAAAAATCATGGATGAATACATTGGAAAGAGTGTAGAGGAAATATAGCAAGGGCATCCATGGATGTTAAAATTTAAGTTATTATGAAAGACTAAAATATCTGAACTTATAAAGCATCTCATATTGACATTTAAGAGGAGACCTTATTCGGGTTTTATAGGGAATTTAGAGACAACTACCTCTGGAAATGTTTGGGATTATTAAAAGGTAGCAGAGAATTATCAGGCAATTCATGTAGAAGATAACATAGGAATGATGTGTACTATTTGGCTTTCTGAGAGAGTAGCTGGTGTATGGAATAGACTACCAAATTGCATTAAAGCAGACACTAGTTTAGATATCTTTATGAATGACCTGGACACATATGGGAATAACTATTTTGGTATATCAGAAGGCTAGAAGGGCATTATTGCCTGTGCATGAAACAATTGTATGTATATATATATATGTATCAAATACTTAAAATTGGTAAAAACTAGTTTGTTTTCATTTTTGAGGAGGCAGATAGTGTTTAGGAAGGAGAGAAAGATGGTACTGGTTCTGTGATATGGGTAAGTCTTGCTCTGAATATCATAACAGCAGATACCTTCATAAAGGGGAATTGTGATAGACTGCTGCCATGATTTGGAGAAGTGAGATTCAGTAATGGATTAGCTGATGAGAATACTAACGGAATATTCTAGGGGTTGTGAAGCTAGTGATAGGAATTTGCTAGGTAGTTTATCACATGATATGGTTGTTGTTTTCAGTATGGCTAGCTGTTTTCTTATTTTACTCACAGAAATGGATTGAAGGCTAAAGCCAGAGGGATCTTTGTTTATAGTGCTGGGAGGTGAGGGTTGTTTGGAAGGCTTTTACAGGTAAGTATTTTAGCAGTGTTGACATAATAGTTATTGGATTGATTTTCTATGCGATGATCTTATTTGTTAGGTAGGGGGCTGGGTTGAGAAGGTTTGCCAGGATGGTGGAGCTTATTTATGGTAGACTAGAAGTTTTGTGGAGTTTTGGAGCTGGCATATTTTAGGTCAAGGTAGTATGTCTTTTTAATGGTGTTTACTTGTTTTTTGCTTAGGTTGCACAATTCTCTGAAGTTTTGATGAGATGAGATGTTGCGTTTGACTTGACCCTTTTGTTCTTAGCTGGGTCTTCGTTGTTTAGGACAGATAGAATGGTAATGTTAAGTATGCAACGGCATAATCTAAAGTAAGTTTGCTTAGTTAGTTCCATATGCATTATTAAACAGTGTTAATAACGTAAGAAATATTAAAGATTTGTAGGTTTCTGCCTATGTTATATAAGTTGGTTTTGAGACTTTTTGTATCCCAGTGAACTGCAAAAGTAGGGTTGTGTTCACTTGGGGAACCTTGTAGGTGGCTGTATGATGTGATTTTGTCTGGGTGGGTAGACGTAGCTGTTACCTATGTCAGAAAATCTATACTGCTGGATTTTTCAATAAAAAAGGAGTCTGTTCACAGAGGGACTTAGCAAGCTATGAGCTTGTATATTTTACATGGAGATTTAGATTTAGATGCAGTTAAAATAGGTAACACAAGAAATTAATATCCATCAACTTCCTAAGTATATTTGTTTGACTGTGGCAGATAGAGGACAAGCTAAGGAAATTTGAGAATAGGTTTCAGCAAAAATGCTGCCAACAACTACTAGATACCATTGCTACTGTCAGTTGCTTTTAAAGTGCCATGCTACTGTGTGTGTAAATATGGTCACTGGCAGTGTGCACTTTAACTGCCAAACTAGTGGTTTACAGCTTACATAGAAAACATAAAATGGCATAACTTGGTAATTATTCTAACACAGAGCATACCTACATAGAAAAATGTTTGTTGGGGCAAAGAATGTTTTAAGTTTTATTCCACTGGGAAGAGGTATGCCATGGAGGTGCACAGAGTAGTGCATGGGGTATAGGCTATTTAGATTAGAGTACATACTGCAGATAAAACATGTCCCTACCAGTGTCAAGGACATTGTTCCAACATCTAAGTCCTTAATCAGTTTGACATTGCTGCATTTAAAGAAAATTAACATTTTTGTTGCTTAGACCTTGGAATAAACAACACTTTGTTCAAAACAGGAAAATATTTTTTAAATTATTTATGAAATCAGTCTTCCATGGAAGTAGATTTTATTAACATGGTATCAAAAACCACAAAAAATAAATGTAATGTCCTGAGAGAAAAATAATTTTGTAAACATCCATCAAAATCCTCTTAGATCAGGATTGTGTATGACCAATGTGTCTATATTACCACGGTTTTTGGAGGTGGGGGGATTGTCAAGATTTAGGATTTATATCAAATAGAGTAGTTATAGTGTAGGGGGATTGGTATGATATTCTGAAAGTCTGAAAGTGGAAATGAGCAGGAGTATACCTAGATCTAGAAACATGTACCAAATATGATTTAACCACTTATTACCACGACTTATGGATATCTGGCTATGGGTGGCTTATTTGATATTTGTAGGGTCTGCAATGCAAAAAAAAAGATTTTTATTACTTTGCTCATACCTAAAGTAATTATTCAGTATTGGCATGCTGTTGCCATTGCCTGATGTTTGATGAGCACAGTTAAAACAAAGGTATACAAGCCTATTATTCTTCAGATTGTTTGGACATTTCTCTAACTTCTCTTAATTAAAGGGTAATAACAAGATTCCACACAAAAATAGTCCCATAAAAATGTTTCTATTTTCAGTTTCATTCTTCTTATTTGAAAATTATTTATATCGTAAAACAAATTCTAAAGCAGAATTATGCAAAACATACCCAGGAAAATCAGATAAAACGTATACTGTCCAGTTAGGAAAAATAAAGATTTTAACTACCATTGCAGGTAGAATAATCATATTTCAAGAAATAATGTTTCTGATTTTAAAGCCACTGTCTAACCTTTGTATTTCTTGGCTTCCATACAGTTGCCTGAGGTGAAATTAGTCAAATGTCAGTAGTAAGGGGAAAAAAAAGATTAAAGTAAAGACTTAATGCTAAATGCTGTCCTCCATGGGTCTATATTACTTCATCGATGTTTTATTTCTATGAATACCTAATCATCAACCCCTTTACAGCAAACATCCCTTCATCAAATGTTACAATCAATGAATGGTTTTCATAGGGATGGCCATTATTAGAAATTTGCCTTTTTCTCCACTGTAGTGCAATATAGGAGTAGTACATGTAAGAAGGGGGTTGTAGTAGGGGGTGTGGGTGGCATAAGCCCCCATCTCGGTGGATTTGAAATAATGTAGTAGTGTTTGTGATGATCACTGTGGTAGACAAGTAATACCCTTCCCTATGAAAACTGTTCACTGATTTTAACGTTCAATGAAGGGATGTTTGCTGTAAAGGGGTTGATGATTAGGTGCTCACAGAAATAAAATTGCAATGCAGTAATATAGAGCTGTCCTTCATAGAAAATAATTGCTGTGGAGGTTTCTAAGTATGTACAAGCAATGATTCACTCATTTGGGGAGATTTTTACCTTCTTCAATTTGGTGAAACTATGGAGTTGGTATATATACATTTGGGGATGTGGAGGCTTGCCCTTCACATCATGGGGTGTGGAGGGGGTGGGTTGCCCACCTGCAAATAATAATAATAATAATAATAATAATAATAATAATAATAATAATAAAAATAAAATTGTTCTTTTTCCCTTCTATGTTTCAGACTTTCCTTTTTGATCATTTAAGCTCATTGGCTTTTAGGAAGCTGATGTTTCATAGTAAAACCACAGTTCCTAAATACATTAGCATCTGCTTCAAAAATCCCTTAGCCTAACAATAACACAATTAACTATGGCTAATTGGTCACCTGTTCCTACAGTACCAAATACTGTGTTCGAAATCCTAGAGTTTTTTTCTACATCTTATTAATATAAAGCATGTTAGCGCTCTGTTTTAGGTTTTAATATGCTAGTTACCTTTAGCATAAACATTTTGCTGATATATTGAAAATGTATAGTGATCAATGTTAAATGCAGGATTCAAAATGTATTAGTAATATTGTAATGCAATACTACTTTTCTCTGTTTTTGATGTTGGAATGTGCGTGTACATTTTTCAGATATGTTTGTTTACATTGCCAGTTGATTGTTTTAATAAAGCTGTTGTTACAAAAAAAGAAATCTATATTTCAAACAGATAATAATTCACAGGTTTCATTCCATTAATAATGAATAATGACAATAAAACACAGTCTTAAGTTTATTTCACCACTATTTTTCTCCTCTGCCATGAATATTAATATTAATACCTTCTACTATCTGCTGAGCAAATTTCTTTACCATCAAATACTTAAACTACAGGCTCATATTTGTAATTGTCACAACCCATTTATTCATCAAATCTGCCTCCTAGAAAACTTTCTTTTTCATGTCCTTTCACCTAAGTATATTATTTTATATATTTTACATACATAGCCAATGAATTCCACTATAATTTGCCAATTGATTATCTATTACTGCTGCTAGCAAATCCCATGTAAGATAAATAAGAACAGTTCTGCTAACCATCCTTTCTGATCAACATTTACTACTGCTATACAGTTTACATTTTGGACCACTGCACGTATAAAACTCTAAAAATATCCAATAAAGACTGATAATGTAAACAAACATTGTCCCCTAAAGTTCAGTCTTGCACAAACCTTCAACAAATAAGTTGATACCTAAAAAATAATTTGACTTATGAGACAAAATTCAATGCATAGTCACTTATTAAGTATCTTAGCAGTCTGAATGAAATTTTAATATACACTGTACGTATACTTAATTCTGTACAGAGCCAAAATCAATAAACATGTATTTAAACTATACAATGTTCCAGATTGCAGTAAGTAAATATCATCATTAGTTAAATGGAATCCCTCCTATGCCTCCACTAATGTTTTTTTTCAAAAACAGCAAAAAAGACTTCTGTTCCTTAAATAATTATGTGTTAAATATAATAAAAATCAAATATAATAAACTCAAACTGTATTCCATGTTGGAAAATATTAAGGCACTAGTTAGGTGCATGTCATAGAGAGAAAATCTTATCTGTTCTGCTTTTTTTGCTACCATTTCAGTAAGAAGCTGTTTGGCTTTATCAAGCCAAACTGATAAATTTTCCTAATTAATTTTAATTCTGCAAGAAAAAAAAATGTTTCAACTATTTGCTCTGCACTGCTTCACTAATCATGAAAAAAGGCCTGTTTCTTCTTTAAAATGTCAGAAGACAAAT
>NC_056735.1:830509063-830631563 GCF_019279795.1 Protopterus annectens
ATCTAAATATAGATATGTGCAATCCAACTTGAGCTATATAAATACTGTTAACAAAACATACAACTCAGTAGTCAGTATTAATCTCATCATAGCCTTCATTACTGTAGTTCTCAGTCCTACTTTAAAAACTGTTTGAAAAACTACCTTATTGACAGGTAATATCGAGAGAAATTATATCCATCACCATTACATTTCTATTTATTTAAGAAAGGAGAGCCACATGGCTTTATCATTGCTCTTTTTCTATTTTTGATATTTGTGAATTTATTCATTTACTAATTATTTATTTACTATTCGGCAACTGCAAGGTGGATTGCTCTGAAGACTATTTTCATCTAAGACCTATGTGTGCAGAAACAAAAGCAAAAAAAAAAAAAAAAAAAAAAAACAAATAATCAAGAAACACACAGTACATAAGAACAGATACAAAATCAAATAGTTTAAAGGGTCTCAGGACAAACATGTACTTTTTACAGATCCTTATGCTTGTTACAGAGTTGTATGTAAAGAGTAATGTTGCAGAGATTATGTTAACAGTAAAGCCAAAGTTGTTTACAATATTTACAGTAGATGCATAAAGTTCATTTTGAATTTGAACATTTTAGGAAACAAGCAGGACAACATTTGGAATAAAATGCCAGGAGTAGCAATGCATTAGAATTCAAAAACTCACAGTGACTATCAAGCTATTTGGTATCAAATGGTGATGTTAACCATATTCGTTAAAACACCTATACTCAGTTTCCTTGTGAAATTGTTCTGAGGAAGCCTTTTTGAACTCAGTGAGTTATTTCAGGCCCCTTAGTTCATATAGAGGTATGTTCCATAATAGATTCATAGGTAGGTACTAGGCTATCGGCCCTGGGGCCTATACAATCCCAGCCAAAAAGGTGCCCTGGCTTTTGCCACCCAAGACAATAATTTTCCTGTGCCACTGTAGAGCAGAGCCACAGAGAAGATCCCTGGGGTGAATTTCCTATTTCCCATCCAATCATCAAGATTTTTCTTGAAGAGTGCTAATGAAGAGCTTTGTTTGATATAGATAGGTAGTTTATTCCAGAGTATGGGAAGTTTCTGGGACAGGAATCTATCCGTCCGGCATGTTCTGTTTATTGTGGTGACAAAGTTTAGGTCCCTAGAGTGTGTAGCTCGGAGGGATTGGGATTTCTTTAAGTGGAGCATGTCCAACAACTCTGGGTTTGACATAGCTTTGTATGTTAGGCAGAGATCACCTCTGAGTAGGCGATATGTGATGGAGTAAAGCTGGAGTTTTTTGAGATGCTCTGCATAGGGCACATGTTTGAGGCTGGTCATCCTCTTTGTGAGGTATTTCTGTGGCCTTTCCAGTTGTTGTAGATGTCTTGTAAGGTACATACCAAAAGGGGTTCTGCACACTATAATGGGTCTAATGAGTGATGAGTAGAGGGGAACAATGATCTCTTTTTTTCTGGATGAGAAACCTTTTGTGATGAGGTGTGCCATGTAGAAGGATTTCCTGACTACTGCGGTGATGTGATTATCAAAGGAGAGACTACTGTCCACCTGTGTCCCAAGGTCTTATTACACTTTCAGTGTCAATTATACTACCGCCTATGTTGTAGTTCATGGGTACAGAGTTTTTACCAAAGGGGATGACAATGCACTTTTTGGCATTGAGCTTGAGGCCATGGCTTTGACACCAGACATCTGTCTCAGTGAGGCCCTTTTGTAGGATGTCCATATCATTAGGAGTTTCAATTATGGCTCCTAGTTTGCAGTCATCTGCGAACTTCATTAGCCAAAGACCTTCTGTGTTAGCCTGTACTTCAGAGAAGTAGATACCAAACAGGAGATGACCCAGGACTGAACCCTGTGGTACTCCACTTGTCACTGGTTTGAAGTCAGATTTGGAGTCTGCTACTTTCACAGTGTGAGTTCTGTCAGTGAGCCAGTTGGCAACCCATCTTGTGACATAGGGATTTATACCTAGTTTAGTGAGTTTATCTAATTCCAGAGTGAGGGATGTTGTTGAAAGCCTTGGAAAGATATAAATAGGCTGTGTGAACCACCTTACCCTTGTCTACGGCTTTGGTGACTGCTTCAAAGAAGTCTATCAGGTTTAGGAGACATGATCTGCCTTTTACAAACCTGAACTGGGTGGGGTCTAGAGTTGGAGATTACGAATGTCTTTGTTTATAAGTTCCATGATTATACATTCCATGGCCTTGCAGACCAGGCTTGTCAGGCTAATGGGGTGGTAGTTCCCGGGGTCTGTGGTGGCTCCCCCCTTGCGGAGTGGGTCTAGTCAGGAAAAGGCACATTCTCCAGTAGATAGTTTATAGGTTCTTAATGTGATAACTTTCTCCTAGGTACATCTTAGGAAGGTAACCTGGTCTTAGATGGGTAGTTCTGTCTCAAAGGCATGGAGTAGCTACTGTTTAGTATTTTGTGAATAAGAGTACCAAGGAGATAAGTTGTCCTTTAAGTGACTGGAAGATGTTTTAGACATTGAAGGAGGGTATGAGGTGAGATCTGCTGCTGGCAAGGGGGGTGGGGGTAGAAATCTGCAGATTTTGTTTTCTGTTATATGAAGTATTTGGGAATATTTTGTTTTTTGCTAAGTAAAATGTAATCACAAGAAGACTATATTCCAATGTAGGTAGAATAACATTTTTGGCTAGAGAAAAGTGGACTGAAGGTGAATATAAATAAGTGAGTCTATAGCAGAGTTTAAGTAGAGATAGTGCTGTGTTAGTTATTTTATCTATATAATTTGAGAAAGCTAGAAAAAGATCAAGTTTAAGTCCTGCAAATTTGTATTCAGAAACAAAGGAAATGTTGTTGTTTTTTTCAGTGATTATAATAAGACATAGATGATGGGGTTTATGAGTGGTTGCAAACAGGAGAAAATTAGTTTTATTGTATGTAATTAGAAGGTGAGTACAATTGTAGATCATAGGTCCACAGGGCAATACTAGGCTATTGACCTGGAGGGCCTTATAAGCGAGCCAAGAATTTTGCCCATGTTCCCAAAAAGTCAGCACTTGTTTCCTCTGTCCAGCAAGGACACAACTCTATCCTGCCAACAAGTTCTATTAATGTCAGAGACCAGGTTGAGGCCTTGTGTGTGTGTCACATCAGTGGAGTTTGACTTACGGATATGCAGCAACTCCATCAAGGCTGGGACTGAGATGGTCTTGTATGTCAGACTCAGGTTGTCTCTGAGCAGTCTGTATGAGACTGAGTAGAGGAGCAGGGCTTTCAGCCTATCTGTATGGGATAGGTGTTTCAGACCCTGTATTTTCTGGGTCAGGAACCTCTGTGGTCTCTCCAGCTGCTGTGCTTGGCAAGGTATATGCTAAAGGGAGCACTGTATTTGATAAGGGATCTGATAAGGAGGATTACAGGTATGTTATATCCACCTTGTTCCTGGATGAAATACCCTTACTTATGAGGTGGGCCATGTAAAAAGCCTTCAGTACAACAGAGGCATCATGGTGATCAAAAGTCAGGTTGCTATCAACTTGGGTCCCCAAGTCCCTCACGACTAATTGCATCTTTAGTACATTGTTATTAATGTGATAATTAGTGGGGGTGCCATTTTCCCCAAAGGGGATAATGATGCATTTCTTGGTATTCAGTTTGAGGCCATGCTTCTGGCACCAGTCATTTGTTTAGGTAAGGCAGTATTGGAGGATGTTCACATCAGTGGGGACATTTAAGACAGTGCCCAGCTTGCAGTCATCTGCAAACTTGGTAAGCCACAGACCACTGGCTTTGGCTTGCACCCCAGAAAAGTATATCCCAAACAGTAGAGGCCCCAAGAGCAAAAATTGGGGTACACCACTCATTACGGGTATATTACTATAGGTTGCTTCCCATATTTTGACTGAGAGGGTTCTATCAGTGAGCCAGTTAGCTACCCATCTGGTAACATATGGGTTGATGCCTAGCTGGGAGAGTTTATCTATTATGCCCGAGTAGAGAATAGTGTTGAAGGTTTTGGCTAGGTCAAGGTAGGCAGTGTACACTGTTTTCCATTGACCTAGCCAAAGCACTTCAACATTATTCCACAAACAGTAGAGTTATATAACTTATAGAAGACTTTTGTAGTTCCCCTCTACTGATCAAAGGGACATTACTGGCTTGTAATAGAAATAAATCATCTGCATATAATGGGCATCAATGGAAGAGAGGTCATCTTTAAGATCATTAATAGATATTGAAAAAGAATAGGATGCAGATTTAAACTTTGTGATACTCCAGGGTTTATGGTGTCAAGTAATTATAAAAGTAAGTTAGTGAGGACATAGAATATTTTTCTCTGCATATAACTTTGGAACCATATAAAATGATATCCGTCAGAGTTCTAGAATTACCAGACAGAATATTCCAGATCATCAAAACTTATCATTGCAGTGATGGGGACATCAAAAAATGTTGGAAGGATATTATTAGTGAATAATTTTAAACTCTTAGGCATGACCTATGATTCTAAAGATGAGCACACTGGTTAATTTATCATTCACTTTGAAAGAAACTTAAAGTTAAGGGTGCTAAGTTATAGATTTTTGTTTAGATTCAGTAGATGTGCTTAAAGCATACTTTTGTTCCTGTTTCCATGCCCAGCTCTTTATTTTCTTGCTTTTCCTCTTATTTTCTATTCAATAACAAAAAAAAAAAAAAAAAACCAGAAGATTTATTTTTTTTAAATTGTAATGGATACAAGAGCTTTCTAAAGTATCTTGAAATGTCTTCATTGCTTCTTACAGGTAGCGTCATTAGTTTTTTTTTGGATTTTGACTGCTATAAGACCTTTCATCAAGAGAATCAGCAGATTGCTTGCTTTATGAAATGAGCTAGTCATATATCTCCTTAAGCGATACTTCAAGTCCGTATAAAATTGATAGAGATATACTTTGTTTAAAACAGCATAAATTGTGATAGCTGTGTACTACCCTCCCAATGAATTGCATTTCATTTAATTGGCAATATAACCAGTGCAAGGCAAATATCACACATCTGTTGGATATTTTCTTAATTTATATGATAAGCGAGAGCACTTGGCATCATTGAACAGTAATGTATTCAATAAGGAAATCCATTTTGGCATTATACCTTCTACTTTATATAGCTCATCTTATGGATATTTAAGCAACAAAATCAACTAAGGTATGTGTCTATAGCTTTGAAAAGACTGATAATATAAGTATATATCCCAACATTTCCAAAGTGGTAATAGTGGGATGAATTGATAGACTGCTGTTATTTTAAGAAAGAATGAAATCGATAGCCTTTTCTCATTTTCTTTTTTTAATTATTTGTTTCATTCCATTCCTTCTGTTTTTATAAGGCATTTACATTTCTTTTGCTTTGTTTTTCTTTCCATATTACTTACACGCATAAGTAATTTTCTTTTGTTGTTTATAATGCAAACATACAAAAGAAATTTAGAAAAATATTCAAAGCTTGTCTTTAATAATGCTTAGTATTGCTGGCATAACGTTTTGTCAATGTGAGAAATAAGCAAGCCAGTGATCTACAGTTATTAAACAAGTGAAATAACTAATAAATCCAAGTTAAGCTAGTCATGTAAATCCCAACAAGTACTGTGTTACTAGTTATTCAAATATTTATCTTGAGTTTAGAGTATACCAAGATAAAATGTTAATCTGTGCTACTGATCTCTACCTGCAATATGCATCAATCATATTTGGTGTACACTATCATTACAGCTCTTTGCATTTCATAATGACAAACTTTGTTTACTTATTTTGTAAAGTACAGAAAGCTGCTTATTGTGAAAGCCCTTTCCTGATGTCAGTCATGTGTTCTACAAATCAGTGCAACAATCAAGATTTTGAATTCCTCTTGACGGGCTTTCCAGGACTTCAAGACACACAGAAATGGCTCTCTATTCCATTCTTCTTTATGTTTCTTGTTTCACTATTTGGAAATATAACAATCCTTCTCATTATATCAAATGAACAAAGCCTGAGGGAGCCAATGTACTGTCTTATTTCCTTTCTGTTAGCTGTAGATTTCATTACAAGTGTAGCTCTACTTCCACAGCTTTTAGTAACATTGTGGTTTGGTGCCCTAACTGTTCATTTTAATACTTGCTTTGTGCAGATATTTTTTATATCTTTTAATGGAGTCTTAGAATCAACTGTATTAGCATTGATGGCTTATGATAGGTATGTTGCAGTGTGTAATCCTCTGAGGTACTCATCTATAGTAACAAAGAAATTTATTGTCAAAGGACTCTTATTTAGTGCAGTTAGAAGTCTTTGTTCTGTACTTCCTGCTCAGATTTTTGCTAATATGTTACCATTCTGCAGTAATGGCACTGTTAGCAATATTTACTGTGAGTACTTTGCTGTGATAAATGTAGCATCTACTCATACATATATAACTGATGTTTTCAGCTACCTTACAGTTTTTCTGGTAGGAGCACCTGATGTAACAATGATTGCATTATCATATTATATGATTTTAAGATCTGTATTAAAACTGAAATCAAAGGAGGCTCGCAAAAAAGCATTTAGTACATGCAGTTCCCATGTACTTGTAATTGCAACTTTTTATTTTTCTGCAGCACTGGCAACACTAGAACCCATTTTCCAAAACAAGGCTCCTGAATATGTTCATGTCATGCTTTCAGTTCTGTATGTTGTTACGCCACCTGTATTAAACCCTATCATATATGGTATAAAATCTAATCATATATGGCAAGTCTTGCTAAAACATCTAAGAAAGAATAACAATATTTCATTAAGAAATAAAACAAATTATCCTTATTAAAAGACAGTAAGTGCTTACACAATCAAATTTGTGTACAGGGGATTTACATTCTACTCCTTTTGGATTACAACCAAGTGCTCTTTTTTATCCAGACTTTTTTCTTTTTATGTTAGAAAAAAAATCACACTTGCAAATGTTTCATTAAAATCTACTTCTTGTAGTGTTATTTGATGGCACATAATGGTTTATGTTTGCTAATATATATGTGTCACAATACATAACATAAAGGATGAAAATATGCGTTAAATAATGCTAGTAGTGTTTGTATGTGTTCTGCTTCATTTATTCTTGGAGATGTTATAAAAACTGTTCCTTACTGCATTCAGAAATGGCAGGTAAAACATGGCGGAGGTCTGGTTAGGGGTACTGAGAATTAGTAAGGAAAATATCAGTAACTTAAAGCTACTATGCACTATTCAGTAAAAAATAAATAAATAAATAAAATAGCATTTGTTTCAGAGCAACAGTCATTCCTCAGTCTGTCCATTTTAAAACAACCTGTTTTATCTTTTACTGAGGTGTTAAGTTAGCTAACCATATTCCAGTAATTAAGGCACACCAGGTACTGAACCCCATTCTGAACATGCAGTAGTCTATAGCAGAATGCACATTTTCACTAACACACTACATACACATCTCTGGGCAATCTAAAGATCAACAAATAACCTGCCGCATGTCTTTGGGATTTGGAAGGAAACTAGATCATCTACTGAAAACCAGTGGCACCCTGGGGCTGACAATAACCATAACAAACATCATGCAGTCAGTTGGCAATGCCACAGTTTTACCATCCATCTTGGATGCCATTTTTTTTTCATTTCAAACATCAATAGACAAGAAGAATCTCTGCAAAGAGGCTAACCAGCCAGTTATACACATGAAGAATGAGGACTTGTATAACTGAAGTCAGTATGTAATAGTTTACAAAAAAATGGGAGCCCTATACAGGCACAACAACTATATCACAGCAAAAGCACAAATCACCATAGCTCGAACTCACCTCCTATCAACACTTACTTAAGCCACACCAATCCTTACCCATACTAGAAAGTCAGATCTGGATAAGTCAGAGTCATGCTACAACAAAATTGCCAAATTTGCCAACAATTCCCCCTTTAGAACTCACCACTGCCAAGTACTAAATGGAATTCAATGGCTAGAATGTCCTAACATACTAGCTTACCAACAACTCACCTATGCCTTTAACATCAGAAACTACCCAGACAAAACTCCAGCCCTCAGTCAGCTATTAACCTCCCACTCTTCTAGCCACCCTCTCCGTTCATCCAATAAAACCCTCCTCAGCATTACTACTGCTAACAACACTTCAGGAAAAGCCCTTTATTCCCACAGCATAGCTAAAAAATGGAACATTCTCCCCATCAATATAACCTCCACAACAACAAACACTAACTTAGAAACATTAATTAAATCGCATCTCAGGACAACATGGATCTGCCTATGTATCACTTGACAATCTCTATACCTTCTCTTCTCTTCCACCAAACTACTCCAGTCTAGAATACACACTATTCTATTCACATAGTAATACATACTCTTAGAATATGCCACACTGGTCTTTGTACTTCTTTCTGTGCACACTTACTAAAACCGTAAACAGTAGATACTACCTTTGTAAATATTAATCGAACTGTATTTCAGCCCTGCAATGCCTAACTATTGCGAACAAATTTCTGAATATCTCTGCTTGTACCTTTTTAAATATTAATCTAACTGTATTTCAGTTCTGCAATGCCTGTTAATCTATTGTAAACAAATTAATGAATATCTCTGCTTGTAAGTAATCTTCTGTATTACCATTTTGTATGTTTTTCACTGTATTAACTTCTTCTTAATTGTGGAGCTTTTCTCCCTGGGCCTCCACTGAAAATAGATCTGGTCCAGCTGGATTTTTCCGGTAAACACATGTAAAATAAATAAATAAATAAATACAAATTTTTTGGAGTGAAAAAATATAGTATAACAGCAATGTTAAATTTCCTATTGAGAAAGCAAGCTTTTCAGCTGAGACTCATAGTGGAACTCTTATACAAAAGATGACTCTGCAAACATTTTGAACCTAGAAATATTCAAAGAGACAGCAATTTCAATACAGATCTGGCTAGCATTCGAATTTCAAACTTGCAGCAGACACAGCTGTCTCTTGTGAGTCATAGGGTATATTTAGTTCAAGATCCAGTTGATACTACATTATGCCTTTTGAGAAAACTTAGTAACTAACATTATCTATCTATCTATCTATCTATCTATCTATCTATCTATCTATCTATCTATCTATCTATCTATCTATCTAATCTAATCTATCTATCTATCTATCTATTTTGAGAGGGACTAGGTGGCATGAGACAGGTTTTTTTAAACACCCATGTTAAATTATTACTTAAAACATAGGCAAACATAGTGGTATATAAAAGAAAAAAAAAAACATATCAACTTGTTCCCAGTTACATGCATTATACATCATGTATGTTCTTTTGTATAACTTCTACCTTCCCTTAAACCTCAGTTCTGCTCTAGAACATTATTCTGCATGTATTGTTTCCACAATTTCTAATTATTTCTATGTAATTACCCTTTTCTAAAGATCCCACTTCCAGTACTTTTTTCTCTGTTATCTCTATTACAGTATAGAAGATGAGAAATAGAATTAGTTTAGAATTTAATTTTCATTTTCGAGTAATTGCCTTTTTTGTCAGCCACCAGAATTTAACTTAGAAAGCCCTTACTATGGGGGGAATTCAATAAAGCCTACACAGATTGATTTTACTTGTAGGCATAGTAGCACAGAGCTTACACAGAAGTAAGCAGCCATGAGATCCAGTGAACAGAACTCAGGGGCGTGCACCAGCTTGTGGACATGGAAGTGTCCATGGCATGCAAATCACCTCATAAGCAGGTGAACTGCATGCAAATGTGGGTGCTGCAGTGTTCCAGTGAGCAGGTAGGCAGTCTTGCAGACCCAGTGTTGGTGTCCGATGTGTACATGGAAAATTTCCATGTACAAGAAAGTAAAAATGGAACAGGGGCTGTAAAAGTCCATTTAGAAGGTCAGGAAATAGCATAGTAGGCATAGGTATGTGCAAAACTATGCCCTGTGTGTCCAAGAAGTCATGCAAAATAATGTAATAATTTTTTTTAATCCCATATTACATTTGTGCAGCATATAGCAGCAAGCAAACATGCCACTATGCAAAAAAAAAATACTAAAAAGTATAAAAACTAAAAATAAGAAATATGTGAGAATAATGCATTATAGGGCCTTGAATGGAGTATGTACAATGGTAGATTTGAGTGGTTGCTATGGAGGCAGACACTGGAATAGTGAAGAATCCAGGTTGTATTTGCAGATCTATATGCAAATGAGCTGTGGTTACTGAATAGCAAAAATGGGCTACTGTGTCTGCAGGTAAAATCCATGTAGCAGCAGATCTGTGTTGGTATACACAGAAGAGGTAGCTGACATTAAAAGGGGGTGTGTCACTATATGTTTAAGCTGATTGGAACTCAGCGGTGTCTGTGCAGCTCTCCACTCAGTTAAGTAGCAGGGTGTGTCCAGTGCCTCTAAGCTTTGTTTAGTGGCGGGGCACACGTTTTAGCTAGTTTGAGCTATGCTAAGCATGCTTTGCATGGGGGTGTCCAGACTGCTGACAGTGTTTATACCAGCACCATGGGTTTGCATGCTGTGCTGCAGTGCTTAGCAGTGAAGGCAGTTTAAAAAAATAAAAGGACATTGCCTAGGAAACCCAATCATGTATACAATACTAATAACCCCTATTCCACTTACACTGGGCCATTCAAACCCCTCAGTGATGTATCTGGCAGGTGGAATGCATCATAGTTATCCAGTCACACAGGCTACATCTGCAGCAGAGCACTATAAAGTATGCATACATCCTACAATCTAATTTCCCCCACACTCTGCACCATTGGAGTACAGACTTGGGAATTTTAACAGACAGAATGCTAGGGGGTGCTGGTGTTCTGCAACATCTGTAACTGTTAAAGGCTGAGGTCAGTGCTGATGCTACCACTGACAATAGGCCTAGAATGAGAAGAAGATGAGTATTCAGGCCCAGGGTAACCTTTCAGGAGCTACATGATCTGGAGATTGTAGACCTCTACAGGGTGGACAGAGACATACTAAAAGAAGTCATTGTGCTGTGCTGCTCTCAACTCAGACCCAGAGCCAACAGAGGGGAACCCATCTCAGTGAAAGCAAAGGTATGTGTAGCCCTTAGAATACTAGCTGCAGGTACTTTTTTAAGGCCAACTGGGGCATGATGACGGTCTCCCAGGTATTGGCATCCAAGGTACTCCACCAGTTCCTGGCAGCCATCAAACCCATGGCAGTGAGTACATTTATTTACCCTGCACCCCAAAGGAGAGGGACAGTAATATGTCTCTCTTCTACCATGTAGCATACTACCCTGAGGTACTGGGTGACATAGACTGTAATCATGTGCACATTAAAGCACCACCCAGTGAGGAGGGTAGAGTCTATGTCAACCGCATGGGGTATCACTCCATCAACTGCCAGATCATGTGCAATTCCCAGGGCATCATCATGAATGTGTGTGCTGGCAGCCCTGGCAGTTATCACGACTCCCATATCTTGCACGCATCACCTCTGTACCTGATGTTTGCCAGGGGGGACATCCAGTACAGCCAGCTACTGGGGGATGCTGGCTATGCACTGGAACAGTGGATGATGACAAACATCAGAAATGCATACACACCTAGCAATGAATGCCATAATGAGGCACACACACAAACTAGGAACATCATAGATCATGTATTTGGGCTGCTCAAGTCACAGTTCCGGTGCGTCAATATATCTGATGGAGCCCTGCATTACTCTCCAGCCACATGTGCACAGATGTTCACACTGTGAGCCATGCTACACAATACGATCCTGCAGAAAGAGCTGCGGCAGGATCATCACAGGGAAGGGACACAGCCCCCCACCAGTAACAAGGTCCCCACAGCCACAAACACAGGGGGAGTCAGAGGAGGACCCCCCCTGAGGCTGTCTCTGTAGGCAGATGTAGGCATACCCAGTATGACTTGGCCTTGGCAAAGAGGCAAGGCATAGCACATGCACTGACAACCTAGGGTCCTAGGGAATGACACCTTACTCCAACTCGCATACATAGTAAAAAGGATGCCAGTCACACCACACAGCCTGTACCTTACCATGTATTGGCTGTGTACTGTGTGCATCAGACAGAGTCAGCCCTGAAAAACAGGTATCTCAACTGCTGCATGCACAAAGTAAGTCACTCTCCTTTACAACAAATGTATGGGGTACTAGACTATGGTCACATATGTACGGATCTGCTGCATTTATACAAGGTAATAGAGTGGGCATCTAGGCTATTTGCAGAGAACAAACAGCTGTGTGGGACAACAGGTACTCTATCCAATAGTGACTGCCCCATAATATGCAGTAAGCCACAAGGCAGCAAAACCCATGGCAGTATGTAAGGAAATTGCCAAACAGCGGGGTATAGGACAGACACATGACTCTCAATGCTACAGTCTCCTATCTCCAACACATCAGTGTTCACATACAACTGCAACAACATAGTATGGTTGCAAGGATATATCATAAGTCAACACAATCCCTGACAACCTGGCTACATGTCCTATTTTCCACAATATGCAAGGGTCAAAATGTTTATGTCTGTTTGCTGTTGACAGTGACAGGAATTAAAACTCACTTTCTGGTGGCTGTTGTGGCATAGTGGGCTAAGTGCATTAGCATGGTTGATGGTGTTCATGGTTCGAAGATGGCTGTACCTACAATCATGGCATGTGACATACTCCTATGGTACAAGTCCCACACACTGTCAATATGTCACAATCTGTTACTGCAAGAAAGCTGGACAAATCCAGACACAATAGAGGTGCAGAGGGCCAAATCTAGAGACTTTATATTTGATTGACTTCAAGAATTGGCTAATCTTCTGGTGTCATTCTAAGGGGATCCAGTATCTGTCTGACTGTGATGACATGATCAACAGACCACGATGCTTTGCCAGAGATGGCCTGCAACTGTCACCCTTGGGATTTTGGATACTGGCTAAGGCTCTTGCAACCCCATATCACCTTTTTTAGGCAAGGTTCAAATGACAAATTCATCACCATAACAGGTACAAGCAAGCAAAATCTGTGGGTAATGCTACTCAATGCTAGAAGTCTAAACCTCAAAATGCATTCACTTGAGGCACTCCTTAAAATGGAGAACATCGACATCTGTGCAGTGACAGAGACCTGGTTCAAGGCTCCAGAGAGCACCCCTGCATTACCAGGCTATAATTCATACCACATCTTTTGGCCACCTAATGTGGACCAAAACACTAAAAGTGGAGGCGTGTCCATATTCATTAAGGATATCCACACCTCCAGGCTAGTTGCTCAGCATAATGCATCTGAGATTATCCAAGTGCAACTAACTCTGGGCAAGACCACAATCAAAATTGTAACTTGCTACAGATCCCCACTATTCCCCAGGATTCCCACTCTTCATTTCTTGATACACTGGAAAATATTAGGGTAAAACCCAACACCCTAATAATGGGCAATTTCAACTACCCCACCATTAAGTGGGAAAACTACTCATATACCAACTCTTTTGCTCAATATTTTCTGGAATTCATAAACTCCAATGCCTTGGATCAACTTATCCACACTCCCACCAGTGGCAGCGATAGCCTCAACCTGGTCATTACCAACATGGGTGACTGGTGTTCTACACCAGAGGTCAGTTCCTCGTTGGTCAGATCCAACCGCAAGCTAATCAGCCTAGACATCCACATCCCGCCCCCTTTCCCCATTAGGGAAACCACCGTAAAAAATTTCATCAAAGGCAACTTTATGCTTCTTAAGACAGAAGTGGCAAACTTCACGACACCCATGCAGACAGACAATAGAGGTACGACTGCTGAATCCTACACAAATGCACTTTATAAGCATTTATATGAGTGCATGGATCGTGCTATCCCTAACAGAACCAAGATGCTATCCTCCAAAAAAGGAAGTCAATCTGGTGGTCTCCTGCCATAAACAAACTCTACAACATAAGAAAGAAACTGTTGCAAAAGAGAGTAAAATCCCATGACTGGAAGAACTCCCTGGTCAGCCTCAATAAGAAGCTGAGATCCCTCATAAAATCCTCCAAAGCTAGTTATGAAAACAAAATCACCACTGATTCTAAAGACAACCACAAAGCATTCTATAGCTATGTCAAGAATCTCAATGGCAACACTCAGATCTGTTCTGAGTTACAGCCCAATGGCACAAAATATACAGAACCAACTGATATTGCCAACATCCTGGCAGATAGGTTCAGTGCTAACTTTATCCCCCCTCACCCCCTAAAGGGCCAGTCTTTATACTGGAAGAATTCAAAGTTCCTGTAATCATGGCTGCACAGGTAAAACCACATTCTCCAAAACCAAGAACACAGCATCCATGGGACCTGACAACATCCCAGGCTGCATTCTACAGAATTGGCACCCTACCTAAGCACCATATTCAATCATAGCCTCAACTCAGGCTTTTTGCCCACTGAATGGTGCACAGTGACAGTTATCCCACTCCACAATGGGGGAGCCACCATGGACCCTGGGACCTACTGCCCTATTAGCCTAATGAGCCTGGTCTGCAAGGCCATTGAACGTATCATCATGGAACATATAAATAAAGCCATTGGTAATCTCCAAACTCTGGACCCCACCCAGTACAGGTTTGTAAAAGGCAGATCATGTCTCTTAATCTGACTGACTTCTTTGAAGCAGTCACCAAAGCTGTAGACGAGGGTAAGGTGGTTCACACAGCCTATCTAGATCTCACCAAGGCTTTTGACACCATCCCCCACTCTGGAATTATAGATAAACTTAGTAAACTAGATATAAATCCCTATGTCACAAGATGGGTTGCCAAATGGCTTACTGACAGAACCCACACTGTGAAAGTAGCAGACTCCAAATCTGACTTCAGACCAGTGACAAGTGGAGTACCACAGGGTTCAGTCCTGGGTCCTCTCCTGTTTGGTATCTACTTTTCTGAAGTACAGGCTAATACAGAAGGTCTTTGGTTAATGAAGTTTGCAGATGACTGCAAACTAGAAGCCATAATTGAAACTCCTAACGTTGGGGACATCCTACAAAAGGGCCTCACTGAGACAGATGCCTGGTGTCAAAGCCATGCCCTCAAGCTCAATGCCAAAAAGTGTACTGTCATCCCCTTCAGTTAAAAATCTGTACCCATGAGCTGCCACATAGGTGGTAGTCTACTTAACACTGAAAGTGTGATAAGAGTCCTTGGGATACAGGTGGACAGTAGTCTCTCCTTTGATAATCACATCACCACAGTAGTCAGGAAATCCTTCTACATGGCACACCTCATCACAAAAGGTTTCTGATCCTGGAAAAAAGAGGTCATTGTTCCCCTCTACTCGTCACTCATTATACCCATTATAGAGTACAATGCCCCTTTTGGTATGTACCTCACAAGACAGCTACATCAACTGGAAAGGCTGCAGAAGTACCTCACAAAGAGGATTACCAGCCTCAAACAGATGCCCTACGCAGACCGTCTCAAAAAAACCCAGCTTTACTTTGTTGCATATCGCCTACTCAGAGGTGATCTATGCCTAACATACAAAGCTATGTAAAACCCAGAGCTGTTGGCATGCTCCACTTAAAGAAATCCCAATCCCTCTGAGGTAAACGCTCTAGGGACCTAAACCTTGTCACCACAATAAACAAAAAATGCTGGAGGGATAGATTCCTGTCCCAGAGTCTTTCCATACTCTGGAACAAACTACCTATCTTTATCAAACAAAGCTCCTCATTAGCACTCTTCAAGAAAAATCTTGATGATTGGATGGGAAATAGGAAATTCACCCCTGGGATCACCTCTGTTGCTCTGCTCGACAGGGGCACAGGAAAATAATTTTCTTAGGTGGCGAAAGCCAGGGTACCTTTTTGGCTAGACTTGCATAGGCCCTAGGGCTGATAGCCAAGTACTTACCTATGAACCTATGCTATGAGTAATCAAGAAGGTAGCTAGTATAACAGCAGGTTGCAACAAATCAGAGTAGCAACAGGATGTAAAGGCCATCAATTAACTGTGTCAGTATGAGCATTTCAGATTGCTCCATGTAGTAGTATATTACCAGGAAAACACAAACATATGAGGAGCAGAGCAGACATATGGGGTGGAAGGTTAGACATTCTGCAAAACATGTACAGTCAGAGGTGTGAAGACTGTTACCCTGTGTGTGATGTGTTACGTCATTTACCCCAGTCACAGCATACCTACAACCACTTAGAGCAGGAAATCTGGACAAACCCATGAACACTAGTTGGACAATGGCCCAAATATAAGGAGAAAGTTTAACTTGTGGCCAGAGAAATGTAGAAAGTTCAGAGAACAACAGGTCATGCAGTAGCATGGATTCCGTGGTGTGTATGGAGTCAGTAACTCAAATGTCTGTCATCATTTCCTAACATTAATCTATAATGATTTTGTCACTGATATACCAGAAAATCACAATGCTATGTAAAATGTACCATACATATGATGCAAAACTAGTTACAGTATATTACAATTTCTACAGTCGATATGTATCACTCATATATCATGTTCAGCACACAACCAGGAAATCCCTTGGACAAAATATCACGGAGGTGCTGGACTGTTCAATGAGGTGCAACAGCCAATTGGCTGTAGCACACAAAATCCCGGACTGGAGTACAGGTAGGTCTGGCATGGAGTCACCTTGTAAGTACCGACAGTCACACTGGGCATGCTCCTACACTTTGCTAACGTGAGCCAATGTTTGATGTCTCATCTGCCTAAAGATCCAATATGTGAAAATATGTCTGTGCATACAGACACCTATGTATACGTATCTGTCTCTCCCTATATCCCTCACACATGATCACCCTATCTATCATTATGTGGCACAAATGTATATATATCTATATATATATCTATATATATATATATATCTATATATATATATATATATATATATATATATATATATATATATATATATACATAGACCCTCCACATATAGCTATATAACACATAACACATATACTTAAAACACACAGCTACACCTATATATATATATATATATATATATATATATATATATATATATATATATATATATATATATATATATATATATATATATATATATATATATATACATGTGTATATGCATGTGGGGGTGCACAAATGTCCACACCTACACATAGAAGGCTGGGGTTATCTTGACCTACCCACATAACAGTTGTCTGATGGTAAAAGACTAAGGCCACATAACGACATAATCCACCCAACCACAGAACTCTGTACCTGTGGAATGTCACCTTGTAGACAGGCAATGGTGAGCAGGTGGTGTAATGTGCAATGGCTTCAATGCTTGACTTGGACAGGCCATATTGTCACTGGCCAATAATCCACCTAGCAAAGTGCAACCAACCAGAAATAGCAATACTGGTAACCATTCACACATTTATTTATTTATTGACATTTGTTTACCGGGAAAGTCCACTGGGCCACAGTGAGCCCATTTTCAATGGAGGCCGAGAGAGAAATGCTCCAAGACAAGTAAAAAATGCTATATTAAAATTCAATAGTTGCACTGAGCAGAGGTATTAACAGGTACACCACTGCTAGGACACTAGATAGAATAACAGCATAAAGCAGGTTCACTCTGCAGGCCACACAGGCTGTGTAAGACAAGGGCAGTTTGTTTAGCCCACAGCTACTGTGGCTGCAGCCACATGTACACCACATGTAACCAGCGGCTTATGCAATTTCTACTGCGAACTGTAGTGTATAATAGTAAGTAAGTAGGAGTTCAAATTTCACAGCACCCACTGTGTGTGTGTGTGTGTGTGTGTGTGTGTGTGTGTGTGTGTGTGTGTGTGTGTGTGTGTGTGTGTGTGTGTGTGTGTGTGTGTGTAGATAGTTTCTTTACAGTGGTACAGACATTCCCATCTGGCCTATCTCTGTGCAATGGCCAAACATTTTACCAGCATGTAACTAACATCGTCCCTAACATTGACCTCCCTGTCAACACCTGCTGATGTCATCCACCTTAACAGCAGTGGCTGACAATGTTAAAACAGATACACTCTATGACACATGAGATAACCACATAGTGCAATAGTGTATACTAATAGAAAGGTAGGGGATCTAATCTCCCAAATGGCAACTGTGGATGTGGGTATAAATATATCCACTTGCAGCAGTGTACCTATTTCTGTGCAATGGTTATACATTTTGAGGCCCTGTGACTATCTTCCAGCCTCCCCATTGGCCTTCTTTGCAAGGCATGCTGATGTAATCCACCTTAACAGCAGTTCCTGACAATGTCAAAACAGATAGCTTCCGTGGCACACCGGATAACAAACTAGTGTTGCAGTGCATACTAACAGATAGGTAGGGTTTCTAATATCACTAAAGACAACTCTGTGTGTGTGAGTGCACAAATATATTCCCATGCAGCAGTACACATAGGGCTATATGGGTGTGCAATTTTCATGCATTTTAATGTCCTGTCACTAGCTGCTGGCCCTAAATAGCCCACATCTACTGAAGCATACTTATTATCTGCCACAACATACATTTGTATGTACAGAACACTCAGGTGACATTTATCAAGGGTAGCAGGCCTTCTCACAGGGTATGCATGTAAGATTACGCTGACTGCCCTCATTGTTCCCGACACACTGTTCTACACATATACACATAGGTAACTATGCACATATCCAGCCATACTTTGCTGATGTCATATTTCTACTGTGCTGTCATGATGTCCGGTGCCGCTGTAATACAGCCAAGTCTCAACTGTGATTCTGCAACACTACTGCCAATCTACCATCATGCAACAAAGGTACACAAACCTTGATGTGTACTCATAACACATGCCAGCATACAGCACCTGTCATGCCATAACACTACAGCACTAAAAAAACACATGTAATGTAGTCACCCTGTGCATCACATACATACATATTTGCATGCCCCTGCATCAATGGAATGGATGGCACTGATGTGGCACAGGTATCATCACATGCCCAGGGTGTGGTGTGGTGTGGTGGTGCCAGAAGCATGTGTGTGAGTCAGGAAGGGGTGCTGCTTAGCTGGGCCATGGAGAGGTGCCACGTGTGTCTGTTGGTGACCTGCATGTGACAGTGATGTTTGAGTGTGTGCATGCACACATGCAATCCAAGTGGTAGCCCTACACATGTGTATATTGGACAGCTGTGCACAGTACATGGTGGAATGGACAGCTCACTGTCTCCAGCCATGAACACAGGAACTGGCTTTGCCAGGAGTGGCACTGGCACCACCATGCCCAATGTTAGATGCAGTGCTAGTTGCTGATGATGACTGGTGTCTGCTGGGCTCATGTCCCACATGGGACTACCCAGGAACATGTGCTGATTGCCTGCCATGCTGTGGTGTGGACAGCACACTCCCTTCTTCAGTGCTAGAGGTACTTCCACTATGGGACCGTGCATGTGCACAGCCACATGGACTCCCAGCAGATGGTGTTGCTGACCTACATCCATGTGTCTGATGCCCTATTCCCACCAGATGATCCAGCACAGACAACATGTAGTCAAGGGCTGACAATGTCTAACTCCATCATCTGTCCACGGCATCACTGAAACAATCCATGGTATCACCAATGTGGTGGAGGGAGTCATGGATGTCAGAATGTGCTGAATCCATGATCCTGAGCATTCATCTGGAGTTGTGTTCAGAACATGCCTGTGCCTACATGATGGACCGAAACATGTATTGAGTGACCCATGATGTGACACCTGTGACAGGTGGTAGATGGGCAGCAGTCCTCCTTTGAGCATCCCTGTCAATCTTCATGTGTGGGACCTCACCAGCTCTCTGGCTAGGGCTAATATCTACACTCACTAATGCCATAGTTACCACACTCTAATATTCGATGTCGCCACACTCTGATTGTCCAATATCTGTGGCCACAGGGGACTGGTTATGTGTGACCATATTGATTGTGTGCAGCAACACTGGGAGAGGAAGTGGGATGTCAACCCATGGGACAGGTTCAGCCCCCAAAAACCCCACCTGAGCCTGGTGAGACACTGACATCAGTTTGTGAGGGGGACATGCTCCAACTACCACGTTCACCTGTGAGGGGGAAAACATAATAAGTACATTACTACTTGCACTATTATGTATCATGATCCTCACACATACACCTACAGGTGAGGAGTCACAACTACATTATACATACCACATCTTATTTCTGATCCCATGCACAACACACAAGCAGACTACAACATACACCGACCCTTTATAACATGCACTGCAACTATGTCCAGTTAATGTTGACAGTACTATACACCTGTGCAATAAGCAATATGTTAGTGTATGTGATAGACCTACACCTAAAACACAATGCACCCATCTTGAGCATACTATGCCAGTTCTAGTATTACTGCTTCAGGTATTTACCATCTCCATATTGTGTATGAACAGGCATCTGTGAGTGATTGCCTCCTCTATATCAGACTCCATAGACCTTCTTAAAAAGAAGTGTAAATGTGTTACCACTCCTGCAAATACTCAACTGTGATTACCCATTCAATGCACATTAGTTAACCACTCTGAAATTGAACATACAAGTATTGTACTCTGGCTAAGCATAACAGTTGTGCCTAGGGAAAAATGCCATCTGTTAACATTCTTAGGTTATATATGATCCGTACAACAAAATTAACACACATACCAGGTAGAGAACCTTGGACTCCAGCCACACCTGACGTACCTATGGAAATGTGAGGGAGATATATTGTCAGCAATAGCAAATGTGGTATAGTTACATGGTAATATGTGCATATATCAACATGTACAGTAGCTAATGTGATACTGCTTACATTGCTGACATTCTGAGTATGTGAGCACAATGTGTGCATTAAAACCAAACCTCCCCTCAATGCAGAGAGGCCTGATACCCATGTACTGGTATGCAGAGGCTGCACAATGATTGATACTGTATTACTCTGATGACCACAGGAAGCTTACCTGGATGCTCCTCTGCTGTGGTTGCTGTGGCACCCACCTCCATGATGTATAGGGTGATGGATGCTTGGGAGATGGTGGTTGTTCCCAGATTTGCCCGGAATTCCTCTGTGGCTGAGATTGGTTGTTCTGCTGCATGCCCTCCACCAGTAGCAGCACATTCCTTGGACACAGCAGCAGCCCTTTGCTTGCAACATTGACCTTATCTGTGTCCCGATGTTGGACCTGCTCCTGGGTTCTGTCCTGTAGCCCTACATGGTTGACTGCTGTGACAAAGTCAGCTCACAGTGCTGCACATTGGTCATAATTGTGGTGAGTCCTGGAAAGCAGAATGTCGTGATGCAGTCTGAGGCCATCCATGAACACATTATTTTCAGCCTCTGAAAATGGCTGGTGCCTCCTTTGATATATCCTTTCTGAAAGATGACAAGAGGAGAAAACATCACAGGACCAGATACATTAATATCCACTATGTACAGACCCTACACATCAAAATTGCCCTGCACTATTCACTGCAACCTCCCATACCATACCTCGCAGTGTATTAACACACTATATATGTCACTATCACCAACATAGTGGCAATACTGGCTGTGTCCTTGTGTGCCATGACAGAGTGTGCTGTATGTCTCCACTCCTATCAATGTCATCTAATCTGGTGTGTCCCCTGCGGGCAAAGTCCAACTACTATCTCATACAGCCACTGTCAGACACATAGATGTGTGTTATTACAAGTATATGTGGACAGTCCAGCAACATCATTGTGCCACAATGACAGAGAGCAATGCAAACCTGCTGTTGTCTATCCTCCCTGTAGGCATTATACTTCTCCATTACACAGATGTTTGCTGAATGTGTACATGTGCCTGATATATGTGATCCTTTTGGCACAAATCTGTGGATGTCTGATGAGGTGTTGGCCAACAATTGATGGTTGTTCTCAGAATATGGAGAATCTAGCTGCCACATGCCAGAAATCTCAGAAAACAGTTATGCTACAATAATATCTGTACTCTATTCATACATATTTTGTATGACCAATATGTACAGTCTGTCGCTGAGGATTAGTCTGTGTCCCCTCAGTAATACTGGCTATGACCTGACTTCCTGCTGTATGGGGTTGCCAGGTATGTTAGCCATAGCTCTCAAGCAATGACATATGAATGTCGACTAAACTGTGACCTAGCCAGAGTACATCAGGGACAGTCATGGACACCTTTACAATGTCTGGACTATTCCTGTATGACATTCATAGACTGAGAGGTGCTGAATGACAGTATATCATGTGATATGACAGCTGTGTCCACCCTTACTTACTGTCAATATGTCTAACACATAATCCAGTAGAATTCACACAGGAGCCAACCATTGTAGGAGGGAGCAAGAGGGCCACAGATATGATGTAATTCACAGCAGGCACAGTTGAGAGGTATGTTGTAGCTGTTGGACAGCAGAGTATCTCCAACACATCATTCACAGAGATATACTACAGGTCTACTGTTGTAATCCCTATTACCCATAGCTGCATCCTCCCATCTGCATCCCATTATAGAGGAACATGTATTACATACCTGGTAGAGTAATGTAATCCTTTTGTGAAGAAATCCTGAAGAACAATGCTTGGCAAATCACAGTCTGTCTTGGTATAGCAAGTTACAGACCTGTTTCCCATAGGCAGTTGCTTGTCTTTTTTAGGTGATGCACATTAACTGTGCATCAGTCCATGGCTAAGACTTGCTAATTGCATCCAGAACAGCTGGATTGCACTTTCATTAGCCAATAACATGGCACAACATTACAGTATTTAAAGCCTTCTTGTAGGCCTTAGCCCCTTTCTTAGTCTGTGAGATGGACACTGATGAGGTGTGGAGTCTAGAGCATCACACAGGGTAGGTACATATACTGTCCACTGTTCATATTTATGAGGTATGTCCACAGTTTTCCATACTATGTTTGGCCATTGGTCAAGTGACTTTATGATTATCTGGCAGTTCAGTGTTAAACATTGTGGCTTGAGGTCAGTAAGGGGGAAGAGACATGTGGGTGTCAGTAATCATACCCATCAGAATATGCATGCTGCTGCAGTAGCTGCTCGTCTATCAGCTCTGCATGTTTGTAGGGGCAGACAGTAATACATGTCCCTGTTGCTTGACCTTTGCCCCCCCCACCCCTTTATGTATGGGTGTCGTGTGGATCCCTTGTTCTAGGGGGTTATGAGGTATGGTAGGTCTGTAGCAGGTAGTGTAACATACAGCTGCATATGCTGCAGCCTGCAGCTGCTGCTTTTTGCATAGGACTCATAGTGGGGAGTGTGAAAACTGAGGACAGCAAGCTGTATGTGTCACTGAGGGAACAGTGTCAGCTCTGGTGTCACAGAACAGCCAGGGTGAGGGTACCCATAACAGTCCATTCGAGGCATGTGCTTAAGGTACATCTGTTATGCAACAGTGACAATCAGACAATAGTAGGTGACATATAGGTAGGCTATACAAATATGTGGAGTGTATCCATACCTACAGGCCTTTGACTTGCTAACATGTGTAGCAGTTAATTCAGTGGCAGTAACCTGTTTTGCTTAAAATTGCAAGACCCAGTCATTATTTGCTGTATTCACAAGAATGTAATTGAAGTGCAACACACTGGATTCGAACCCAGGACTGTGGGTGGCAAAATATAATGCATGTGTGGCATTTAACAGACTGAGCTCCAAAGTCATGGTCACAGAAGGTGTATTTGCAAGATATAGGTCCATGCCTGCAGTCTGTGACACAGGAATTGCATTACTATGTGTTTTCTGATGGGTATGAGGTGGGACACTCAAATGTCTGTCATGATTTTCTAACCTCAAGCTTGCCAATACTTTAGCAGCCATATATGTTTTTTATGAAACCATGCCAAAACTAGGGTGCACAACTATGGACATTCTGCAACAGTCTGTGCAGTTGACAGCTATACCTGCTATCTCAGACCTCATGTACATCCATTAATATTTATTTGGCTGTGTACTGGTGCAGTGTCTGCATCACAGTCCCAAATATACTGCCAATTTCCCCATTATATGTACTTGTAGTCTGTCAGTGGCAATCAAGCTATGTTGGTGGAAACAGCCACTGTAATTCAGCATTGAGTGGGCTAGTAGCCTAAAGCACTGTACTGTAGTTGATAGGGGCTTGGGTTTGAGATGGAGCAGGGGTTATTATTTTGTAGATGTGCCTAACACTGTCAGAAACACATAAGATGATTAAGGCACTATTAAACAGTTTTAAGCTGTTTTTTCATGGTGCCCCACACTGCTTAGCTCCACTTAAACCTGCCCTAAAAAGAAAAAAAAAAAAGAAAAAAGGGTGATAGGAAAGTGGTGAAATAGGGGAGAGGAGGGGGAAAAAACATACCGATAGGCAGGTAGGGATTTGCAGGATGGGTGTAGGAAAGGACCATAGTTCTCTATTTTTTCTAAAGAAACAGCCGTGCAGGTTTTACAATAATTTGGAATTTGGATCCTCACACCCCTGAGAAAGGGCTGATAGCAACATAAATGTGTTAATTAATGTAATAATTAGTTATGTCCAGTGGACACGTGTGCTAAATGCATAGCTATGTATGGAGCGATATATATATATTTTTTTGTGGGACAGGTGCCTTTGTTTTTTTTTTAAGTAGAGAGTGGAATGTTGGGGAAGGGATATAGGTATGTGTGGGGATGTAAGTTGGATAGGAAAGATTACATGTGCAGACAGACAAGACAGCAGGCAGGGGCAGTGTGTGACACATGAGGGGGTAAACACCTTGGATGGGGAGGGTGTTGTGGAATCAGAGGTCTACGTGCCACCAGATGGCAACAGTGTGACTGAGCTCCCCACCCATGGGCAGTCAATACTGCTTCTTTACTGCCTCTAAGGTGGCTATGCTGGAGTCTGGGCGCCGGGGCCACCAGGCCCCTCCAGGTTGGTGAGTTTGCCCTCAGTCTGGTGCAGGTGTTGCTCATACCCCGAATGAACTATCCTGTGCACCACCACCAGTAGCTGATCCTGGGTGACAATTCCCCCCTCCAACCCTGCTCCTGAGGGGGCCCACCCCCCTGAGGCGGTTCCACCCATAGGTGGTACAGGAGCAGCAGGGGGGGGGGGCACTTCCAGCTTGGGTCCCAGATGTGCTGAGGTAGGGTAGGCAGATTGTCAAGAACCGTCCTATCAAGTCGAGCTCTGCTGTTGAGGTATTTCAATGGGCATAGGTTAGTAATGAACAAACCATTTATTTAGGTATAACAGCATGCCAGAACATTACAAATAACCCAGTAACATAACATTATATAGTATATGGAACACAACAATAAGTAAGATAACAGTCAGTATAGTAAAAGCATGTCAGTTACATTTATGGCATAAGGCCAACAACATAGGTAATTCAACAAGATATTTAGTATGCAAACATTGTTATTTGTTTGGATCTTTCGGCTTTCCCCGGTTAGGGGTCGACCATTGTAATACATAACAATAATAAACTACAAGGCCCAACATAACATTTAGGGAACAACATATGTTAATAGTAAATCATAACCAGTGTATAACAATAATAAATTATGGAGAAGATAAGGGGAGAAATACAGTACATTAATACCAGTATAAGCTATATAGTTTGCAACAGTACTGTAATATACTATACAGGTCTGCTCTCCCTTTATTTATAACAGTGCCCTATAGCTGCTGTAGCACGTATACATACCTCAAACACTATCTGCATGGGACAGTATGGGCCAAGCAGTAACACCTGCAGGTACACAACTACAGAAGACTATTACTTGTCAGGTGGACCTATATAACTACCATGGTGTACTGTGGACTGATGTAGTATGACTGTGCTATTGACATTATCATGTCAATGACAGATCTGTGACAGAGGGATTAGGCAACAGTGACTACAACCCATGACAGAGTGACACTTGAGAGACGTATCATGCACAGTACAGAGAGTAAACAAGTATCATGCCATCCTTGACAGGCATTTGGTTAGACCATCAGCAAACATTCACAGACACAACAGGCATACAGCCATACCAAGATTACACATTTTATTTACTGTATTAGTATTGTACTTGTTGCCTTTATTTTCTGACGTCTTATCACATTCCTCATCAATGCTCTTAACACTCTGTTACATCTGAACACAAAAATTATTAACCCATACTAAGGGCTACTGCACCCATTTACCTTTAATTCATGTGGGGATAACATCTGTTAATAATACATAACCGATATAGTAATATTTACTAGTACCTCTTAATGGATTCAAACCCAGGACTGTGTGTGACAAAATGTACATCACACACAGCATTTAATAAACTGAGCTACTGAGCCACTACTGACTATTTATTGACTAATATTTGCCTAGAGCTCACCTGGAAAAAATAATATGACCTGAGAGTAGTAGTACAGTTTTATACAAGACTGCAGTGACACTTGCACACACATGCATGAGGTTCATGCATGACAAAGATACTAGGTTAACTGTACATTAATACATAAAATGCAAGTGTGCACCAGTACAACAAGTATCCCACACACAGAGTGGAAATATCTGTGATGTGTAGAAGCTATGTTGGAGAACTGGGTTGGCAACTTGACCCATATACAGTTGCAGATAGTATATTTGCAGTCTACACCTATTACAGTTTCATACTTGCCTGCAGCACCACACCTCAGAGCAGGAATGCATATAGCTGAAATGCAATGGTTAACACAAGACAATCCTTGGATGATGTGGTATTGCTGCAGATGTTAGTGCAGAACAAATGTCATTAGGCATATGTCTTGTAGTACAGCTGTAAGAATACAGTTAAACATAACATCCTTCCTTAGCTAACCTTGAGTCACTTAGTGGTATTCTTTGTGTTTGTATTTCAGAGCAGATGTCATAATGGATTGCATGAACAACAGCCCTACATATTGCACAACACAGCTTTATTAGGGGTGCCTTCATGCAGTTATTGGTAAATTTTCAAGTTTTTATTGCACAACTGTTTATATAATGCAGGTGTTCCAATCCAGCTGTAATTCCACAATTATTGTAGTGGAAACTTTATTTCATTAACATTATTAGGTTTCATACTTTAATCTTTATTGCACTATACTTGGCAGTAGTCAGTTGTTGCAGTACAGACCTACATCCACATTCATTGCAATACACAAATCTGTACTGTATGTACCTACTAGCAGTGAATAAATTACTCTATCGTGTGTATTTTACTATAGATTGCAAATTAATCTGTACTCACCACACTCATGGTGCAACCTGGCCAGGCACCCTGCATGGGCCTCTAGGTTGTGAGCTCTCTCCTCTGCAGCTGTAGGGAGAGAAGCACACCATTATGCATACCTGTCTATCACACATTCAGATTAGGTATTGATAAAATGATGCTAACAGTACTTACAAACATGTGGACCAATCCCATCCCAAGCATCTTGGACCCAGGTGTCCAGAAGGCCCCTTTTTCCACTGCTTCAGATCATCATAATGGTGACAGACATGTTTACCTGTGTGGGAAATACCGGCTGCACCAGTGAGATTTGGTACCAGCCAGTCCCAGTCCTCAGACTTGTGCTCCAATCTGTGAAACTGTCCCTGCAACAGCCAGTGTTCATGGTCTTTAACAAGGAATCCAACCATGACCCTGGACTCCAGAATGCCCCACCACTGTGCCTGAAAAAGCACAACCTCTCCAACACTTGTCATAGTTCTTGCACAGTTCAAGCTCCAATAGAATATGCTGTATTCACACCTAGTGTTCTTAATATAGCCTGTTTTCCCACCCTTAAGCACCACTGGGCCATTTTTAAAACTGTGGTGCATTGCTTACCACTGCACAAACCAACTTAGCTGATCATAGCATTGCTTAAACTGCCACTGCTTAGCAATGCTTAGCGGTGTGCAAACCAGCTAAGTGCAGCCAAGCAGTGCTGAAACAGAGATTGTTTTACCAGTGCTTATCTTTGCTTAGCATGGCTTGGCAGAGCTTAGCTGAGCACAGCACATTATGATTTAAAACTAATTGGCATAATCTATATTTAGAAAATAATTGCTTAATTTCCCTTCTGTGTACTCAAGCCCAGCACCTACTGCACATAAGGCCATGACTCTAATCACTTGGCTATGGGGATATGGAGAATGCTGCTATACTTTTACATATACTTCACAGCCAAGTTTAAGCACAGTTATGCTCCACACTGTGCCATGCAAACTCACTCAGCTATGCTTAAACTTGACCTTTGGATTTATAATTAAATGTATCCGGTTTCTACTTTAGATGTTTGACTCATGCTCATTGCTGTGCACCATGCAGCACTGCACAAACATAAAAAAAAAAATATATATATATATATATATATATATATATATATATATATATATATATATATATATATATATTTAAATACATATGTGTTATGTATATGAGTCTTAAATAGCTCTAAAATATCCCTTCAAATCAGGTAATTTTAAACCACCTTGTTCCATTGGAACGATCAACTTATCCCACTTGACTCTTGTCTTCTTCTCCTCCAAGGTACAATTCTTAAACTCTTTATTAATTATTGTCCACTACTACTTCTCTAATTGATAAAAATATGCCTAATCTGTATATAAAACTAAAGATACTAAAAACATTTTCACTGCTTGCATCTTGCTATCCATATCCATAAACAAGAGCTTCCAGTTTCACAGTTTTTATATTACCTTTTGTTTATTCTCTTCCCATATAGCCTTAACTGCTGTAACAGAAGGTGTTTTAATCTCTATGCCTAAATATCTTATTTTATTTTTCCTCTTAATATGGGTATTGCTGAACGAATTTATATGTGGACTTACATTAAAGCTGTGAGCTATGTTTTAATTTTCATTAATTTTGTATCCTGAAAAGACCTGAACCTGTCTCAAAATGTTCTACAATACTGGGATGTCTTTTTCTGGTTTTATCAGGTACAAAATAATATTGGCTATATATAAAGCCAACTTCTCTTGACTACCATACCAATTATACCCTTGAATTACTGAGTCCCTTATTTTCTTTGCTAATAGCTCTAAATATAAAGCAAGTAATAAAGAGGAAAGAGGGCACCTCTGTCTGGTTCCTCTGTACAGACAAAACTATTAGAAAGGAGCCATCTCACTTTAATTCTTGTCTCCAGTCCCTCATATATCCTCATAACAAAAGTCATTATTGTATCAGAGAATGCAAAAGCTTCCATTGCCCTAGTCATAAAATCCCAGCTTGATATGTCAGTTGCTTACCCTGCATCAAGACCTAACAACAACAGCAGTATGGTGTGAGACATATTTTATCCCCTAATTAATGATACCCTTTATAGGCACCTGTATATATAGTTCATCATGTTTTTACACTTGACTGATGCTCATAATAACATTGTTGTCATAAACATATTCCCTGGTGCAAATTTATATCATCTTTAATTCCGAATTTAATATCAGATGCCATAAAATAACACTAACAATACAAACTGTGACCACAGTATGAAACACAGATACAATTTTTGCCATTATTTTAAAAATATGATATAGACACTCTGATGGATTTCTGGTATGGAATAAAATCTTGTTTTCATTCGTTTGAAGATTGGATGCAAATTCTTCTAAAGTAAATGCAAATGTGTTTAGGATATATGAATTAGTGTAATATAAAGCTCTCAACCTCTAAGTATAATAATTCTGTGCAAAGCAATAATTAATGAAAGGACAAAGGCCAGAAATCAAGGACAAATGAAAATATTCCACTTACAAACTTAGAAAGTTGCTAGAATAACAGCTTTTGCATTACACATATTTTCCGAAGCTTAGGAAGTATGAAACTCAAATGTATGTCATTATTTACTGACTTCAAACCTCAATGATTTACTAGA
Source organism: Protopterus annectens (assembly GCF_019279795.1). NCBI lineage: Eukaryota > Metazoa > Chordata > Ceratodontiformes > Protopteridae > Protopterus > Protopterus annectens. The sequence goes on from NC_056735.1 coordinate 830,538,871, forward strand.
ATACTACAAATATTATGAGGAACAGACCAAAATTATTAAGCAAAAATCTGAAACAGTTGAGAATTATGGTGTAAGACCTTGCATTTAAATGCAAGAAGAATGCAATAATATGCGTGGTATAATGCCGTTTAGATGAAATGGCCCCATACCAATTCTATTTTTTTTTGTTCAGTTGAAATTCTTCACTATGGTCATAATTAATCAGTTCATTTTAAAGGAAGGGACATCTTTACTTTAGTCTGTTAAGTAGCTAGAAGCTGTAGTATGCACCATTTTAAAGCTGCATTTTGTACATCTTTTAAAATAAAATTATAGGCTAACTTAACTCTACTATGGAGGATAAATAGGAATTGTTGGAGTGATGGATCATTCTCCTGCCTCAAGGTACAGATTTATGTTTATCTCTTATGTTTTTTTCATCTAGCCACCATGAATCAAAGCTTTTTTTTATTCTGAGTTACCAGTATCATATTTTTCTTGTTACTGTGCACAGGTAGTCGATGTTTACTGTTTAGAATGCTTAGTATTCAATAATTTCAAGTCATATAAGCAAGACACTGTTTAATCATCTGAACAAATTCTCTGACATATAGAACTTAACTTCTACAACTGCCACTTTCCTTTTTAGTTTATGAAAAAGAAGACACACGGATGAAGAAAAGACAAAGAGTGATTCTGAGGTACTAGCTAACACTTACTGGAGAGTAATGTAGAAGGTTAGTAGAGGCACAGCGAGACAGATGCAGAAAAAAGTATGCTTGCTAGAAGTACAGAAAAGAAGTACACTATAATGTCAACACAATAGATCATCAGCAACAGTAAACAAAAAGTGGATTAAAAACATCACAGAAACTTAAAAAAATGCATTGGGTAACTTAACCTAACTTCAGAAAAGTGGAAACTTTCAACTGCAACCTGAACTTCTACTTTTACCTACATAGAGATGAATATATTTCTTTTGATCAATGACGAACTTCGATTGACAGAAAATACTTTGAAAATCTTCATTGGTGATCACTATCATCTGCACACACACATACACATACATACACATACACTCACACATGCACACATGCACACACACACAAACACACACACACACACACACACACACACACACACACACACACACACACACACACACACACACACACAAATCTAGCCCAAGTGATCACAAATGTAAACAAACACACTACATTTACAATCACCTAAAGCAGCTAAAAACTTTGAATTTACATGAGGGGTTTTGCCCCCACACCACCAATGTCAAGGATCTGCTGCCACACCCCTGGATATTAAAAACTCTAACATCATAGTCACACCATGCTGCAGTTTGACTGCAATATAATTCAACCATTTTGACCTCTGGCAAAAATTATCAAACACAGCAGCATGCTATAAATGTGTATTGTGACTAAAGCAATAGCATCCATGCAGATATATGAGACAGGTCAGTTAACCATCATCTCTGTTGTGTCTGCATTCAGTACTATACCTGATGTTTAATGCTCCCCATGTCTAATCCAAGTAACACTTAAATTGTGATAAGGAAGATACAGATTAAATCCTTAGTGAAAGATTATTCTACAATTGAACTAACCTGTTGAAATGATATAGCAACAATCATTAAAATGTGTGTGTGTGCCATGCAACTCCAATAAACAACCAAGTACCAGGATGTAGGGTGTGTAACCCTATCCCCCGGATTCACAAATCCTCTGTATAAGACTTAATAAGTCTTACTTGGAGGCTGCAGTTGAACGGTATGACATTAGCGTGCCATGAATATGCATGAGGGCACACTGACCCAACCGTAAGTCCTACACGGACCGTGTAAGAAAGCAGGGGGCGTGTCCGACTGCAAAGCAGTCTAAATGTTCATGCCCCTGCAAGTGTTTAAAAAAAAAGGAAATAAACAAGAGTGAGTCCGCTCAAATGTCCCTGCACCCAACACCTCACTGCCTGATATTGTAAAACCCCATCACACATCTAAAACGCATAACCATAAATTTTTTTAAATACCCAAAATAGCTGCTCGTATTTGCGCGTGTGTGCGTGGGTGTGCCCATTGCTTAGCTACAGTTAGCAATTCTCACATGGAAGAGCATAAGAAAGAATGTTTATGCAAATCACACCAAATAGCAATAACGTAATGGTAGAGCGTTCGCACAAAGAAAAGGCATTCACGGTTCGAGTCCCACCACTCCCTTTCATATTTATTTTCTAAATCAGTATATGGAATAATACCCAACATATATGTTTAAACACAACTAAAAAGCAGTGAAATGGCCAATGTATCAGTGAATAAAATAAATATTTTAAAGGATCCTACTATAAAATTGCCCGCAGTTAAGCAGCGCTTCACCCAGCGCAATATAGTTGCCCATAGCTAACTCACGCTTTACCCAGTGCAATGTAGTTGCCCATAGCTAAATCGCGCTTTACCCAGTGCAAAATAGTTGCCCAAAGCTAAATAGCACTTTACCCAGCGCAATAGGTTTGCGCGGAGGTGCGTGCCATGCCAACCAGTGCACTGTCATGCAACGTGGAGCAACATAGAGCAAAGTTGCTTAAACACAGCTACACCCCCTAACTTGTCTGGGCAGTAGTGAAATAAAATGCAATGATAAGGTTTGAACCCAGGACACTGTGCACCATAATCAAAGTACTGAACCACTAAGCCACAACAGCTTAGGATCAACATCCACTGTTAATATATATATAGTAATAAATGTTTGCCTAACCATTGCTAAGCATGTCTGCAGTCAGCTGAGAATATTCAAAAACAGCCAATCACAGAAAAGTGCGGGAAATGTGGCATATTTAAGCCACATAGGCAGAAATACTCACCATAACTGATTGTAGCTCCCATCTGTAGTTAGAATGTCTGGTGCTGGAGAGGGTACATGCTTTCGAGCGCAACACTGGGGCATCGAGGAGTCAAGATATATGGTTTGGCTCCTAATCCATTGGCATGAGACTCGACTCCTGCAGGGCCTGTTCCAAGGAATGGAGTATAAGGTGCAGGCTTGGAACTGGTTGGCTCATGAACTCACCAGTGCCACAGGCATCCCTCGGACTGGTGAGCAGGTCCATTACCACCATGCAGACCTGAAGAGGCGCAAGCAGGACCTTCTGAACCAGTGGATCCAGGAGGCCCGTCTAATGCAGGATGCCCCACTACTAAGTAGGTAGCCATGGAATGCAGTACGTAAGATAAGCTAATATAGTCTAAATAATGGATAGGTATGTCTCAATATCCCTTTATTTACTCCACAGCTGTAGGTGCTCGCGCTATGAATCAGCAAACCTATGCAGATAGGCTGCTAAGGCTGCGCCACCAGGCAGGTTAGTAAATATTATGCATGTATTGTTATATGGTATATGTGAGTGAGCATGAGAAAAGTGTTTAAGCCCAATAATATAGCAATAAAATGTCCTGATTAAATCCTCTGCATGTACTGTTATATAACAAATGTCAGTGAGCCAGAAATTGAGTGTACTAACCCACCAATCAAGCTAAAATAATTCTGGAAAACTATCCCTGCATGTATTGTCATAACATATAAGTGAGCAGGCCTGAAAAAGAGTGTTGTAACCTATCAAGAAAGGTATAATATGTCCTGAATATGTCTTCCATATGCACTGTAATATCAAGTAAAGGAGAGAGCCTGTAGAAAAGAGTGTTCAATGTAATTAATAAAGGAATAAAACTTGGAGTGTGTCTGTGTCACTTACTTTGAAATGTCGTTGTACCCTTGCAATAATAAATAGTACTGTTGTGTTAGGTGCTGTCAACCCACAGTTGTGCAGTCCCATAGGAAGTGGATGAAGGAAGTGGCAGTAGCTGTGAAGTATAAAACATTCATTCCCTGAATAAATCATCTGCATGTACTGTTACATATCATAAGTCAGATAGGCAGGAATAGAGTGTAGTAACCCATGAATAAAGCAAATACATGTCTGGAATACTATCTCTGCATGCACTGTCATAGATAAAAAAAGAGTGAGCATGTACAACAGTCCTGTAACCTATCAATAAACGTATAACATTTCCTGAATAGGTCTACTGTATGCAGTGTAATGTCAAATACAGGAGAGAGACTGTAGAAAAGAGTTTTAATGTAAATAAGAAAGGTATAATACTTGCAGTGTATATGTGCCAGTTACTCAGAAATGTTGTTGTACCCTTGCAGTGAAGAAATGTTACTCTGTTGTAGCAAGTGCTGACAACCCCCAGTAGTGCAGTCTCATATAAAGTGGATGAAGGAAGTGCCAGTAGCTGTGAAGTATGCAACAGTCCTAAACAGTTGTGAAATGGCTGACATGCATAGGTAAATCTGGCACACGAGTAGCCTGTCAAGGTGTTCCCCAGAAATTTTAGTGTGTTACCTGAAAAGTAGGGTTGTGTAGAAAACAAGTGAAAAAGCCATGTGAACACATCCAGATGTGCAGATACATAAACAAGTCAATTTAATACAAGTATGTAGCAGTAACATCTGCATCCTGGACAGTTACCATGTCAGATATAGACCAGGTATATCACGAAGTAGCAAAACCCATAACGCAATCAAATGCATGTTGCTTAGTGTAAGAATACATGTAGGGGATATCCACCTATAGTCAATAAGAATGTAGTGTACAGTTAAAGTACTAATAAGATGTTAATGGAGATTTCTTTTCACACCCTACTCCATGTGCATAAACAATGCAATTCCACACCTCAATGGGTATGTCTAATCTCATAACATTTGTTAGGGCATATGTCCTATTGTTATAAAAAATATGCACTTACTTTGATGGGTGTCCCCTGTTAAAACACCACAATCTTGGTGGCCTGTTGCCACCAATCATCCCTGCATGCTGTTGGAATGTCCACTGTCGTTTAATACATGCATGTGTTATGCTTGCTGTTCAACTGTTGTAACCCTGGTGTGTTGGGTTAATGGGAATATTACTGCATGCTGTAACAACTAACTTGGAATGCTGTTGTCTATGTTGTAATTAAACACACCTAATCACAGAACATATGGGAAGGCCGGTCCCAGCGGACCCACCTGTCCCACCTCAGCTGGCAGTTGCACCTGGCACCAGCAGGTCTGGTGCCCAGCCCGGCCCACCCTCCTCCATAGGTCTTGTGCCACCTTCGGGTGGAAGCGCTGCAGGGGGGGGGGCTCACCCCCCCTCCAAGCGTGGGTGGAGAAGGGCCTCCTGTCATCCTCCGAAGGGTCCGGGTTGTGGTGCGTAGGGAGATCCAGTGTTTAGTAGCTGATCCCCTACGCCAGCTTGAGGCGAGAGTGGCACGACTCACGGGTGAGCCTGCCCCTCCTACGCAGCCCCCAGCACAGTGACCCTCGGGTCTGTGAAGGTCCAGTGGTGAATGCCCATGGGTGGGGATTTCAGTCCCACTGTTACCATCTGTGGGCTCATGGGCTTGCGATTTCCAAACATCCGTCCCCGTCAATTGTGTTTACCCATCCCATGTGTCATACTCTGCCCTGTATGCATCTTGTTTGTCTTGTCTGTTTACCTACCCAACCTACCTCCCCAAATATACCTACTTCCTCTACCTCACTTTCCACTCTCCCCTGAAAAAAATAAAAAAAAAAAAGGGCAATCTGTACCCAAATAAAAATTACACCCCATACATAGCTTCCCATTTCACACACATGTCCATTGGACGTGTACACTGATAATTCTAATTGGCAGTACAACAAACTATGTTGTCCTCACCGCTCTCTCAGGGGTGGAAGGTTTCAAATTTCACTCCAAATTTTCAGCATATGCACAGCTGTTGCTGGTAAAGAAATGGGCAGCTATGGACCTTCCCTACACCCGTCCTGCACATCCCGAGCTTGTTTTCCTACTGTCTTTCACTCTCTATGCCCCCTTTTCACCACTTTCCTATCTCCCCATTTTCTTTTCTTTCAAAGAAATTAGCGCGGGGTTAGCGGGAGTAAGCACTTTTAAGCAGTAGTAAGCAGGATTAAGCGAGTGTGTGCATGTGTGCGCTTAGCTAAGCGTCGCTAAGCATCGCGCAAACCCACACAAACCCGCTTACTACTGCTTAAAAGCACCTTAGTCACTCTATGGAAGGGCCCTTGTTCTGCTGAGCAGCAAAATAAAAAACCTCTTCTAGACTCAAACCCCAGACCATTGACACAACAGACTGCATGAATTACCACTAAGCCATAGCAGATATGCAAATAACTTTATTCTGAAATAAATATATCATGCATTACAATGAGGGAATGTGAATGGAAATTAGGAATGGTATAACACAAACCCTTTTCTGTGGGTCTTTACCAGCAGTGGTTGTGGAATTGCATGACATGACTGTGAAAGGAGAATCTGCCATCCTAGCAGGGAATAATGTTACAGTAGCACCTTACAAACACCACACAGTATCAGACCAGGCTAAATACGGGCCACAGGAATACAGTGCAATAACCACATCTGTAGGCAGTTAATTGTGTAAGTGAGAAAAAAGTACATACTCCCATGTATCCTGTGTTAGCATTTGGTGGGGTGTGTACATGTCTACACTGAGATGTGTGTACTGGAAGCAGCAACATGCAGGTATGAATACAACATGCACATAACTGGCTACAACCCTAGCATCAGATAAGAGACATATACCAACCTTCAGACTGACACAACGGTGTCCAGAGCAAACAAGAATGGGCCCCACTTTTGAAATCTGAAAGGGCTACGCCTACCTAAATAGCATTTTATAGCAGTGGGCTGCAATCACAGTGAGTAATGCAATCACCAAACAGTAGTCTGCATGCAATTACTGAATGGTGGGCAGCAATTGGTGCAGAGGCTGTCACATACACAAGTGCAGATACCTAGAAAAGCATGCTGTACCTGCAGTCCACACATGCAATTAATTCATTGCAGGTGTTGTGAGATAGAGAGTGAGAGAGAGAGAGAGAGAGAGACACGGACACAGACTGAGACAGAGACAGAAGATAGGAAGAAACAAAGGTTAAATAGAGGGCAAAAACCCAAAACAAACCAGCAATAAAAAAAATACAAAACCGTAACACATGGAGCAGGGAAATACAAAGGTAAGGTATGTAACTCAAATGTATGTGTTGGCATGTTGTAGATGTTCCCGAAGAGTACTCTATTTACTGCAAATCATCCATGTGTGGCAGCAGTATGTATCTATCTGTATCTGCACATGTGCATAGGGCAAGGGACATACTGCAACTGTTAGTGAAGGGTGGACAGCTATCTATCAGTGAATGTTGATATGTGCATATATCCATGTAGGTCATAGTGTGTGGCCTAGAAGACAGCATGCAGTGTGCAGGAATGGCCTTAGGTCAACTGGTGCCCTAGGCAAAAGGGCCCCACGGTGCCTCCTATCACACTTCCTGGTGCCCCCATCCTTGTGTCCACATAAAGAGTGGAAAAGCACCCCTGCTAGAGTGGCGCCCTATGTGGCCGCCCAGTAGGCCTATGCCTAAGGCCAGCTATGGTAGTGTTGATATATGTCATGTGGTGGTTAAATGCTGTGGGACAGATTTGTCAGATCTGATGTGTTACAGACAGTGAGGCCTGCTAATGCTACAAGGGCTGAGGACACCCACATGCATTCTGCACAATACTGTGCAATGTAATCACATACCTATACATCCCACAACTGTCGCATAAGTGAGATCCCCACCATGAAAGGTGGACTGTACATGTGCCTATATGTACATCCATGTGTACAGCAATGGATGTGTACATGTATGTGTATAGCTATGCATAGATATATATATATATATATATATATATATATATATATATATATATATATATATATATATATATATATATATATATATATATATCTATATATAGATATATATATACATATAGGGTGAGAAAGAGAGACAGAGAGACACAGGGTCATATGTACCGCAACAGGTGTGTGGTGAACAAGGCATGGACTGTAGACAAGTGTTGATACTGCAGTGCCATTCCACCTTCCCAAAACACTGTACCCATTAACTAACACATAGGCAGAGATCTACCTAACAGTGAAGGTGTGATAAGGGAACATGGGACACAGGTGGACAGTAGCCTCCACTTTGATGAAGACATTGCCACACTACACCTGTAATCTGTCTGTGTGGTATGTGTCATGACAACAGGTGTGTCATCTATGGAAGTATAGGGTAGAGTTCCCCTCTACTCATCGCAATGCCCTGTGTGGTATGTACTTCACATGACAACTATACCAGGTGAACAGGTCACAGACAGACCTCTCAAAGGGTAATACTGTCTGCAAACAGATGCCCTATGCAGACTGACTCACAGAACCACAACTACACTGTATTGCATACTGGCCACACAGAGGTGACCTCTGCCGGACATACAGAGGTATGTCACACCCATAGCTGGGTGACAACCACCATGGCAACATATCACAATCCCTCGGGGTTACACGCTCTTGGGCCCTAAACCTTGTCAGCTCACTAAACAGTACATGCTGGAGGGAAAGGTTCCCAAATCAGACATATGCCATACACCGGAATAGATTACATAGCAATAGCAAACAAGGCTCCTCCTTAGCAGTTGTTATAAATACCGCTGATGACTGTGTGGGAGATTGTTAATACACCCCAGGAAACACCTCTGTGGTTCAGCTTGGCAGGGGCAAGTGAAATCAAAGTACATGTGTGTCAAAGGCCAGGGTAGCATATGGCTAGCCTGCCATAGGCCCTAGGGCCAATAGCATATTACCTACCTATGACACTATGCACTCACACATGTACTTAATGCAATAGCTGCTATGTGAGGTTGAATAAGTGTAACGCTGAATGTGTACAAGGTCTGTAAATGTGTGATAGCTTAGTGTGATGTTGTATTTGACATGGTAGTGCCTAACCTATCTGTGAGGACAGCAACTGATGTGTAATGTACTGTTAGGCAGACATAGTAGTACGGCATATGATGTGACGTAGTTCTCCATTGACGAATGTGGTGTCTCATTGTAGGCTAAAGCAATACATGTATGCTTAGTGAGTGGTACTGCAGGTGAATCCATCACCAATATGAACTGTAGTACTACCTGAAGCTGTAGGGCTAAACAGCACATTATGGTGTGCGTTCACATTGCTTGGAAACACTGTCATGTGAGTTTCCTGTAGTCTGCACAGATGACAGACTGCAGGCATAAGGGTGTGTAAGTAGTGGCACAGAGCACCATATGGTACACAGGTAATGCTCATCTGTGTTGGCATACAGTGGTGCGTTGTATGTTTGCGTGTGTGATTATGCCTGTACAATGGCTGCAATCATATGTGTGTTACAGGGTTAACGTGTGTATCCAGCAACATATATAGTCTGTTACAGCAGTATGCCACCTATAGTAACAACTGGACACATCTGTTAGGCAGGGCTATGGCATCAATGACTAGGGTGTTTGATTGGTACTACTGTACCTGTACTTTACATCCATTGCAATGGATGACATCTCTGTTCGTGCATTGGTGTGATATACACCCCTGTCTTGAGGTTGTGCAATGTGTCACAAACAGTGTGTCGGGTACTGTTGTATAGTGGTGTGATATATAGAGTCTGCCAGGCAGTGTTAGTTAGTTGTGGCCTGAGAAACAATAAGTGTTATTGAACGTGTGTAACCACTGACAGACAATAGGATGGTATATATGTCAGTAAAGTTATATCTGTGGGTAAAGGTGTAAAGTGTGCCACAGGACACTCTCACACATATTGTTCATATCTTTTTCAGCCAGATGGCCCACCAACGCAACCCAGCTTACACAGCAGAAGAGGAAGAGGTGATAGTCAACAGCCTTTTGCAGCAGTACACTATGCTCTTCTCCAGAACCAGCCAGCACAAGCAGGAGCGGACTGCACTGTGGCAGGAACTTGTTAGTCGGGTAAATGACATAGGCATGCATAACTGGACATATGAGCAGGTACGCCATCACTGCAGTGATTTAATTAGACAAGTCCGGCGGCATGCGTCTGATATTCAAAGACAGCAGCTTGCCACAGGTGGTGGGGTGGCCATTCATCCCCCCCTCACCAGAGCGGAGGAGCTGCTCCTAAGCATGGTGGCTCCTGGACAACAGCTACAGCAACCTCTGACATGTGTTGTAATGGAGGCCGGAGCCACCCAGCACATCCACCTGGAGCAAGCAGGTAATATGCCCTATCTATAGACTACAGTTAACTGTATTGTTAGATTATTTGCACGTGAGATGTGTACTGTTTGTTTAGCAGTTCCGCTGCCTACTGTTGTGCAATACTGATAGTTTGTATAATATCTCTACACCTGTGACTGTTGACTGTTGTTGTACTGCAGTTTAGCATACCCACTGTAGCAATGTCACAGTTGTGGCCACTGATGAACCCTCTCATATTCTCGTAGGTCCCTCTGGTGTGATGGCAGGGCAGCAGATCCATGCTGGTGAGTGTGTTATACCTGCAATGTTGGTAATGAAATATGCATGTCATAGGTGAGGTGTAGGCCATGTACACGTAACACACCTATGCATAATGCATGCCATGCATGTTTGCTGTGAGACGTTGCACAGCTTAGTAATGTCAGTAGCTGCCTCAATGACATGCAATACACAGAGCACGACACACAGTTGTGGCAACCCCGTACTGCACATTGGATAGGCATAGTTGCAACACCTGTACACAACATAAGACATTTATCACATGCAGTACACAAAGTCATGCTACATATGGCATAACCACACACCCGCTGTAAGGTCACATGTCAGTATCCCACATGTCATCCACACACACACATGATGCACCTCAGGGGTAGAGGCCTATCATGGGGCTGTGCAACACTCTTCAACACATAACACAGTCATGTTAGGCAATGCTCCCTACTGGGCACCTCATACGCCCATGTACAAAGTGGCTGTGTAATAGTGAACGTATCCACAGCACTGCAGTTCAGGTACAGCATGCTAGGCGGTGGTCTGTCACACAGTAGTAGCAGTGAGTGACCACAAGATGCATGATGATGATGATGGCACATGGTACTACACCCCATCCAGTTACAGTGACCACAGTACTACACATAGCAGTCTTTGCTGTGCACCTCATTGTTCAGTGTGTGCAAACATATGCACCTATACACACCATGCATAGCATGTTGTGTGTGTGCTTACATATGCTGTTATACACATTTTGCACAGCAGCCGCCATCTGTACAAAGAGTCACATATATGTCCTGGAATGCTATTGGGTGTATAGGTCACATGACACACATTGGGTATGTGTGGTGTTTAATGTTGCAGTCATGTAGCATGCCATGTCATGGCTGGCAACAACATATCTGCAATATGTCCCACACTTACCATAACCACTGTGCAATGTCCATGTCGTGCATTGGGATTCCTTCACGCCTACATGCACCACTCATTCCATGTCTGTACATTGCATGCATTTGCTACACCTGTGCCCACTATTATGTGATATGGACACAGACACTGTCATCACACATGGCAATCTATGCGTCACACAGATGACACATGCAGCCATGGTATGTATACCATTGAGTGATGGTGCACATGACATTGCAGAGCAGATAATACTTGCACAGCAATGTTGTGTCTATGTACACATTGTGTTCTAGGGTGTAGCCAATCACTGAACAACTACACACATGCATCAAAGCCATGTATAATGTCATTAGATAGGGCTGTCTACACTTGCACTGCATGGTGTTGAGCAACACATGGTCTGCCTGCTGACACATGTGTGGTGACTGTTTGCCTTGTGATACTGTCACCCACCATCACCCACTATTGTGTATGTGTTGGATTGCTGGTGTGTGCGTGTGTGTATGTGCTGTGGTGAGCAGTGTATTTCTGTGCATGTGTGCATGTGTTCATGTGTTCATGTGTGCATGTGTGCATGTGTGCATGTGTTCATGTGTTCATGTGTTCATGTGTGCATGTGTTCATGTGTGCATGTGTGCATGTGTTCATGTGTTCATGTGTGCATGTGTGCATGTGTGCATGTGTGCTAACATCATGTACAGATTGTAAAGTGCGTTTCCTGTCTTCCTTCCACAGGTGCTGTGTTAGGTGTGGCTGAATGCAGCAGGGAACCTGATGTCACCGCCACTAATAGTGGAGATAATGAGACATGTATTGTAGCACAGGAAGGTCTGACAGGGTCTGTCATTGGTCCACCAAACGACAGTACACAGCGGTCAACCCCATCTATGCGCACACTCATACTGCCAATACATCCCTTGTCACCAATGGCTGTAGCTGAGGGACAGCATACAGTTGGCATTGACCAGGAGAGTGTGGTACCTATGGCACGTGCATCCCCTCACAGCAGCCATAGCCAGATTACCGGAATGGTATCACATAGGCGGATGTCCAGGGGTTCTCGAGGGAGCACCACTGGTCGTATTGCCCTTGGCAGATATGCCCCCAGAGGTATTACAACTTCCAGTATGTTCCAGGCTGTAATGCAGGCACAGGCATGTATGGAATGGTACACCTGATAGGGACTAAGGGCGCAGAGGGCCCATTACACTGCTATCAATGACATCATCCGTGACCTTGCCGGTGCCATCTGGAATTACACCGAGGTCATTGATAGCCGTTGGAGGGAGACATTAGATGTCCTCCACAATGTGTTAGCCATGAGCCAGGACCATGCGGGAAGGATGAGAAGCTGACGCGGATGTATGCCAGCAACAGCATCAGCTGGCAGTCATCGCGGATGGACCACGGATCACAGCCGCTCCCGTAGTAGCAGTACCAGCCCCAGCAATGCTGGGGCTGGCCTGTCCATCGGCCGTCCTACTAGACCACATGCACGTGGAACTGGCCAGTCCCAGCAGGAACATGGGTCCATTCATCATACCTCTGCCTCTGATGATAGCACCCAGTCAGGGTTGGTACCCGATACTGCCCGTAGTACCCCTGCTAGGCACAGGTACGGTGTCCATGGCCGGAGACCATGATCTGTATGGCCTAGCAGGTATAGTCTGTGGCTGTCCCACAACCGCGCGTATATGGCAGCCACATGGTGGAGTTGTGTGCATGCAGACACACACACATTTACCATACAACTAGGGCTCACACATACACACACACATTACATCAACATTGGCCCATGCAGTACTGTTGTCCCTCACACACACACACACACACACACACACACACACACACACACACACACACACACACACATGCCGATTGGATGGGTCAATGTCGGGCTCTGGCAAACCTACAACACACCCTGTGCATATGATGACACCTGTGTCCCCTCCTGTCATCTGTCACATTGATGCAGGAATAGGCTAACATGGTTCTGATGCACAGGGTGACATCATAGCAGTGTAGGAATAGTAGCAAGTTGCCAACAGAAAGGTGTACTGATATCCTTGTAGGTATATCTGAGCAGGCATTATGCATCACAGCTCTGATAGTCATCGTAGCATTGTTTACACCAGTGTTAGGTCTGAGTATGCATTGTCCACCCATGTGCCACTTGGCTGAAGTGTACAGTGTTACCAGAATGTGTTAGTGAGTGGACAGTACATGTGTGATGTGTGCATTACAAATTAGCAGGTGTACATCTGTGAACATGGTGTGTGCACACTGTCTGCATGTACGTGCATAGTGGACACATGGGATGTGCGACATACCCTGTTCTACACATTAACATCTCAGTGTATCTTTCGATGGCCAGTATGCATTCTACTACAGATATGTACTAACATGGGTACACACGTGTGTATGACATGGGTTGGCAGTATGCTGTGGGTGATACCGTTGATATCTGTCAATGATCTGCAGTCTGGCAGTATACACCACCTCAACAGCATGACTATAACCAATCATTAGATGATGTCCTGACAAATGACACAGTTGTAGGGAACTCAGTAACAGTTGGATCCTTCTAGTACTATACTATAACAGTAACCAGTGGTATTGACCGCCACATGTTCCTGGGACCACACCTGCGTGGCATAAAGCCCTCTTTGGTACATGCAAACATACTAGGGATATGTCCATCCACATCTGGTAATGCATGCATTGGCCTACACTGCATTCCCCGGATGGGACACATATCCTACACAAGGGTATCATACAGACAGATACCTGTTGTCCAATACATGCTGTATAGCAGTACGCTGTCTATGGCATAGTCATCCACATTTACTATACATAATATCCCGACAGTACCACATAGGTGGTAGCGATGAACATGTATGTTGGGTACCAATGTGTACAGATAGACACGTGTTATGTAATCTGTCCCTTTGTATCCACATATCCATAGGTATTGTGGGGTCCCTCAGTGTTTCACATAACACATTAGGGGCCTGCATGAATATCCACAGGGCTGGTGCACACCTATCATGACTGTCCATTATTGCCAGTCGTTGTTGTGTATGAACATGTCAGACATATACCCCAGCAATTACCCTCACTCACAATACTCTACTGTACGTGTCTTGGGTGTGTGTGGCAGGGATGTCCTTGGCCATGGGTCACTACATTGGCCAGTCTTGATGCAGACATACATATGTGGCCTATGATCTGAGAAGCAGCAGCGCAATCTGTCCAAGGTCATAAATGTATTCATGTAGTATGCAGGCTTCACACCTATGTACTGATTGAGGTCACATGTACACAAATCTAGTTGACACGCAGATACCCGATGTGTGCAATGCACATACTGTTTGAAACGTATGTCATACCGTAGTAAAAGCAAAACCCACACTGCAGTGACCACCTGTGGCATACACACACACTCAGTGTTTGCAGGACTCAAACCCCTACCTAGCTAGGTTATGACACTAGTGAAATACACATTAACATGACGCTATTTGCTTTACTGGGAGCAATTGTTTCCAATTTTCATTTGTATGATGCTGACATCATCACACTTGGCAAAGAGGTATTCACCACTCCTAATGTATTTCCACAGTCTCCAAAAAGGCCACTCTTCTCAAAGGCAGTCTCACACACACACACACATTCACACTCAGCATTTTCAGGATTCAAACTCCTACCTAACTATGTTATGATACTAGAGAGATACACATTAACATGGTATGCTATATGCATTACTGGCTGGCTTCTGTTCTCCTTAAATATTTGTAGGATGCTGACATCATCAGACTTTCCAAAGAGGGATGTACCTCTTTTAAAATGTGTTTCCACTGTCTCCAAAAAGGCTACTCCTCTCAAAGGAAATCACATGCACTTGGCATTTGCAAGACTCCAACCCCTACCTGACTATGTTATGACACTAGTGAAATACGCATTAACACAACGTGCTGTTTGTTTTACTGGGCGCATTCTTTTCCAAAGCTCTATTTGTATGATGCTTTCCACAGTCTCCAAAAAGGCCACTCCTAATGTATTTCCACAGTCTCCAAAAAGGCCACTCCTCTCAAAGGCAATTTTACACACACACATTCACACTCAGCATTTGTAGGATTAAAACCCCTATCTAACTATGTTATGATACTGGAGAGATACGCATTAACACGGCACGCTACATGCATTACTGGGTGGCTTCTGTTCTCCTTGAATATTTGTAGGATGCTGACATCATCAGACTTTCCAAAGAGGGATGTAGTTTTTTTAAAATGTGTTTCCACAGTCTCCAAAAAGGCTACTCCTCTCAAAGGAAATCATACACATACACACACACCCACACACAGACCTGGTATTTGCCGGACTCTAACCCCTACCTGACTATGTTATGACACTAGTAAGATACACATTAATACAACACGCTATTTGCTTTAGTGGGATCATTTATTTCCAAAGCTCTATTTGTAGGATGCTGACATCACCACACTTGGCAAAGAGGTATTCACCACTCCTAATGTATTTCCACCTTCTCCAAAAAGGCCACTCCTCTCAAAGGCAGTCTCACACACACACATTTACAGGATTCAAACCCCTAACTATGTTATGATACTGGAGAGATACACATTAACACAGCACGTTGTATGCATTACTGGGTGGTTTCTGTTCTCCTTTAATATTTGTAGGATGCTGACATCATCAGACTTTCCAAAGAGGGATGTACCTCTTTTAAAATGTGTTTCCACAGTCTCCAAAAAGGCTAGTCCTCTCAAAGGAAATCACACACATACACACACCCCCACACACACACCTGGTATTTGCCGGACTCTAACCCCTACCTGACTATGTTATTACACTAGTAAGATACACATTAACTCATTCACTCCAGAGCAGCTCAGGAAGAGCTGCCTGCTGAATTCCACCATAGGAACAACAGACCATCCTGAGCTCATTTTCAGAAAATCCATTTGTAATACTATACAGAAAACAAATGCTCATAACTCTTTAACTATAAGAGCTACACTAAAAATGTAAACGTGAAAGTTGTTCAGCAGACACTGACCTTTCCAACAGTGTAAATGTTGATAGTGCATATCAAAGTCATAATGAAATATTTGGCAAGGAATGCTGATATTGTGCAATTTTTTTAATTTTTTGGAAAAGCAAACCACAATATCTTGGTCTATGTACCATGCAGACCCAAACAATCTCAATTTACTTTGTTAGTATGAATGTCAGCTTTAAAATGATACTTTAACCATAACTGTGTGACACTCCTTTCATGAGATATTCACAGAAATATGATTAGTATATTATTTCTCATAATTGATAAATAAACAAAGCATAATATATCATCACCTGTAACAGACAGAGCCTACATATCAGTGTAGAAGTTGTGCATCTGAATGTCAGCTTCAAAATGATGCATCATTTGTGTGTTTACCATGCTCCCTTGCAAAGATATGGGCATAATAATGAGAAGTATTATAAATGTATAATTTTCATATTTGTACAAGACTAAACAAACTGTGATATCTGTACGTGTGTACAGTGCCTAGACACAGTTCTTTTACCATGATGTAAGGAGTAACACTGTCTTCAAAATGATGCATTACTTCACACAATGTGGTGCTCCCTTGCAAAGTTATTTACCAAAATATGAAAAAAATCATAATTTCCATAACCTAAGTCGGAAACAAACTTTGATATCTGCCTATGAGTACAACATACAGGTACCATTCTTTTACCATGTTAGAACTATAAATAATCTTTTCAAAATGAGTTATTACTTAGCACATTCAGATGCTCCCTTGTAAAGTTATTTACCAAAATATGAAAAAAATCATAATTTCCATAACCATAAGTCTCAAACAAACTTTGATATCTGCACATGTGTCAAACATACTGGCACAATTCTTTTACAATATTAGAACCAGCAATACTGTCTTCAAAATGAGATATTACTTGGCACATTCAGATGCTCCCTTGCAAAGTTATTTACCAAAATATGAAAAAATCATAATTTCCATAACCTAAGTCAGAAACAAACTTTGATATCTGCCTATGAGTACAACATACAGGTACCATTCTTTTACCAGGTTAGAACTATAATTAATCTTTTCAAAATGAGGTATTACTTAGCACATTCAGATGCTCCCTTGCAAAGTTATTTACCAAAATATGAAAAAAATCATAATTTCCATAACCATAAGTCTCAAACAAACTTTGATATCTGCACATGTGTCAAACAGACTGGCACAATTCTTTTACCATATTAGAACCAGCAATACTGTCTTCAAAATGAGATATTACATGGCACATTCAGATGCTCCCTTGCAAAGTTATTTACCAAAATATGAAAAAAACATAATTTCCATAACCTAAGTCAGAAACAAATTTTGATATCTGCCTATGACTACAAAATACAGGTACCATTCTTTTACCATGTTAGAACAATAAATAATCTTTTCAAAATGAGGTATTACTTAGCACATTCAGATGCTCCCTTGCAAAGTTATTTACCAAAATATGAAAAAAATCATAATTTCCATAACCATAAGTCTCAAACAAACTTTGATATCTGCACATGTGTCAAACATACTGGCACAATTCTTTTACAATATTAGAACCAGCAATACTGTCTTCAAAATGAGATATTACATGGCACATTCAGATGCTCCCTTGCAAAGTTATTTACCAAAATATGAAAAATCATAATTTCCATAACCTAAGTCAGAAACAAACTTTGATATCTGCCTATGAGTACAACATACAGGTACCATTCTTTTACCAGGTTAGAACTATAATTAATCTTTTCAAAATGAGGTATTACTTAGCACATTCAGATGCTCCCTTGCAAAGTTATTTACCAAAATATGAAAAAAAATCATAATTTCCATAACCATAAGTCTCAAACAAACTTTGATATCTGCACATGTGTCAAACAGACTGGCACAATTCTTTTACCATATTAGAACCAGTAATACTGTCTTCAAAATGAGATATTACATGGCACATTCAGATGCTCCCTTGCAAAGTTATTTACCAAAATATGAAAAAAAATCATAATTTCCATAACCAAGTCAGAAACAAACTTTGATATCTGCCTATGACTACAAAATACAGGTACCATTCTTTTACCATGTTAGAACAATAAATAATCTTTTCAAAATGATGTATTACTTAGCACATTCAGATGCTCCCTTGCAAAGTTATTTACCAAAATATGAAAAAAATCATAATTTCCATAACCATAAGTCTCAAACAAACTTTGATATCTGCACATGTGTCAAACATACTGGCACAATTATTTTACCATATTAGAACCAGCAATACTGTCTTCAAAATGAGATATTACTTGGCACATTCAGATGCTCCCTTGCAAAGTTATTTACCAAAATATGAAAACAAATCATAATTTCGATAACAGTTATTTGCCAAGCTCAGAGAAATTAATTTTATACAACACATTTCATAGTAGTGTTTTACTTACTATACTGGTCTGACTTGGTCATGGGTGTTTTCCATTCTTCTCACAATCATGCACGACTCTCCTCACGCCATTGTGGAGGTTGGTCAAGAAGAACGCAATGCCCTCCTCAGTTAGGTGAATGCCATCCCTTCTGAACCAGTGAACATCTTCCCTTCCAGTGACTCTCAGAACAGCAGAAGACAGTCTTACCTTATCTGAAATATAGCATGGGTGGACACCGACAAGGTTGCACAGCCAGGGCACATGTAAAGAGAAAAAGCAGGGTAAGGACCGCCGCTCCACTAATATGCCAAGGACAGGCATGGGGCTCCAGATGTTGGTTATCTGTGGTGTCCCATAGCTGTGCCGGCTGCCCACTCAGACTGCTGATAGCACTATGGTCTCATGACCTCCTTCAGTGTCAGCAGTCTGCCTTACCTCTGCCTTTTCTCTTTACATGTGCCCATTCAGCAATGGACCTAAGGGATGAGGGGCTGAAGTAACTCACTAATTGCTGTCCTGACCTTCATACATTTACTACCCTCACCTACATACGCTGACTACACCTGAAGGGAGGGAGACTGAGTGGAGAGCTACATCAAGGCAACATGTCAAAAGACCAAGACTGACCCAGGCTGTGTCTTTTTGCATGTTTTTGCATTACATCACAGTGGCACACCCAAGCCCATGCTTACCAGGGACAACAGCACTATGGGACTGTGCTGTAGAGTCTCCAGATTCCCAAATGCCATCCCGGTGAATCACAAGATCCATGCTGGCTGGGTATGCCCCATGTGATGCACCCAGCAACACAATATTCGGCGATGGGACAGCAAGGTTTTGGCTGCTCCCTTTCCAGTGACTCCCAGAACAGCAGGAGACAGTCTTATCTGAAATAAAGCATGGGTAGACACTGACAAGGGTGCCCAGCCAGGGCACATGTAAAGAGAAAAAGCAGGGTAAGGACCGCCGCTCCACTAATATGCCTAGGACAGGCATGGGGCTCCAGATGTTGGTTATCTGTAGTGTCCCATAGCTGTGCCAGCTGCCCACTCAGACTGCTGATACCACTATGGTCTCATGACCTCCTTCAGTGTCAGCAGTCTGCCTTACCTCTGCCTTTTCTCTTTACATGTGCCCATTCAGCAATGGACCTAAGGGATGAGGGGCTGAAGTAACTCACTAATTGCTGTCCTGACCTTCATACATTTACTACCCTCACCTACATACGCTGACTACACCTGAAGGGAGGGAGACTGAGTGGAGAGCTACATCAAGGCAACATGTCAAAAGACCAAGACTGACCCAGGCTGTGTCTTTTTGCATGTTTTTGCATTACATCACAGTGGCACACCCAAGCCCATGCTTACCAAGGACAGCAGCACTACGGGACTGTGCTGTAGAGTCTCCAGGTTCCCAACTGCGATCCCGGTGGATTACAAGATCCATGCTGGCTGGGTACGCCTCCTGTGATGAACCCACCAACCCAAGAGCAGGTGGCAAAACAAAAGTGAAGAGGGACCTTCCTGGCATTGGTGCTGAAGGGGTTAGCTGCTAACTGACATGGGGGCACAGAAAGAGCACATGTACACTGAAAAAGCAGGTGAGGCACTCTGCTTTACCTCTGCCTTTTCCATTTACATGTGTCTTTTCTGCAATGTGT
The DNA here is from genome assembly GCF_019279795.1 of Protopterus annectens. Taxonomy (NCBI): domain Eukaryota; kingdom Metazoa; phylum Chordata; order Ceratodontiformes; family Protopteridae; genus Protopterus; species Protopterus annectens. Next base: position 830,559,347 of record NC_056735.1, read on the forward strand.
AGAAGGGAGGAGGTAATGTAAGCCCTGCTGTCCTGACCTACATACACTGACTACACCTGAAAGGAGGGAGACTGAGTGGAGAGCTACATCAAGGCAACATGTCAAAAGACCAAGACTGACCCAGGCTGTGTCTTTTTGCATGTTTTTGCATTACATCACAGTGGCACACCCAAGCCCATGCTTACCAAGGACAGCAGCACTATGGGACTGTGCTGTAGAGTCTCCAGATTCCCAAATGCCATCCCGGTGGATCACAAGATCCATGCTGGCTGGGTATGCCCCGTGTGATGCACCCAGCAACACAATATTCGGCGATGGGACAGCGTAAGGTTTTTGGCTGCTCCCTTTCCAGTGACTCCCAGAACAGCAGGAGACAGTCTTATCTGAAATAAAGCATGGGTAGACACTGACAAGGGTGCCCAGCCAGGGCACATGTAAAGAAAAAAAGCAGGGTAAGGACCGCCACTCCACTAATATGCCTAGGACAGGCATGGGGCTCCAGATGTTGGTTATCTGTAGTGTCCCATAGCTGTGCCGGCTGCCCACTCAGACTGCTGATACCACTATGGTCTCATGACCTCCTTCAGTGTCAGCAGTTTGCCTTACCTCTGCCTTTTCTCTTTACATGTGCCCATTCAGCAATGGACCTAAGGGATGAGGGGCTGAAGTAACTCACTAATTGCTGTCCTGACCTTCATACATTTACTACTCTCACCTACATACGCTGACTACACCTGAAGGGAGGGAGACTGAGTGGAGAGCTACATCAAGGCAACATGTCAAAAGACCAAGACTGACCCAGGCTGTGTCTTTTTGCATGTTTTTGCATTACATCACAGTGGCACACCCAGGCCCATGCTTACCAAGGACAGCAGTACTATGGGACTGTGCTGTAGAGTCTCCAGATTCCCAAATGCCATCCCTGTGGATCACAAGATCCATGCTGGCTGGGTATGCCCCGTGTGATGCACCCAGCAACACAATATTCGGCGATGGGACCGCGTAAGGTTTTTGGCTGCTCCCTTTCCAGTGACTCCCAGAACAGCAGGAGACAGTCTTATCTGAAATAAAGCATGGGTAGACACTGACAAGGGTGCCCAGCCAGGGCACATGTAAAGAAAAAAAGCAGGGTAAGGACCGCCACTCCACTAATATGCCTAGGACAGGCATGGGGCTCCAGATGTTGGTTATCTGTAGTGTCCCATAGCTGTGCCGGCTGCCCACTCAGACTGCTGATACCACTATGGTCTCATGACCTCCTTCAGTGTCAGCAGTTTGCCTTACCTCTGCCTTTTCTCTTTACATGTGCCCATTCAGCAATGGACCTAAGGGATGAGGGGCTGAAGTAACTCACTAATTGCTGTCCTGACCTTCATACATTTACTACTCTCACCTACATACGCTGACTACACCTGAAGGGAGGGAGACTGAGTGGAGAGCTACATCAAGGCAACATGTCAAAAGACCAAGACTGACCCAGGCTGTGTCTTTTTGCATGTTTTTGCATTACATCACAGTGGCACACCCAAGCCCATGCTTACCAAGGACAGCAGCACTACGGGACTGTGCTGTAGAGTCTTCAGGTTCCCAACTGCGATCCCGGTGGATTACAAGATTCATGCTGGCTGGGTATGCTTCCTGTGATGAGCCCACCAACCCAAGAGCAGGTGGCAAAACAAAAGTGAAGAGGGACCTTCCTGGCATTGGTGCTGAAGGGCTTGGCTGCTAACTGACATGGGGGCACAGAAAGAGCATATGTACACTGAAAAAGCAGGTGAGGCACTCTGCTTTACCTCTGCCTTTTCCATTTACATGTGTCCTTTCTGCAGTGAGTAGAAGGGAGGAGGTAATGTAAGCCCTGCTGTCCTGACCTACATACACTGACTACACCTGAAAGGAGGGAGACTGAGTGGAGAGCTACATCAAGGCAACATGTCAAAAGACCAAGACTGACCCACGCTGTGTCTTTTTGCATGTTTTTGCATTACATCACAGTGGCACACCCAAGCCCATGCTTACCAGGGACAGCAGCACTATGGGACTGTGCTGTAGAGTCTCCAGATTCCCAAATGCCATCCCGGTGGATCACAAGATCCATGCTGGCTGGGTATGCCCTGTGTGATGCACCCAGCAACACAATATTCGGCGATGGGACAGCGTAAGGTTTTTGGCTGCTCCCTTTCCAGTGACTCCCAGAGCAGCAGGAGACAGTCTTATCTGAAATAAAGCATGGGTAGACACTGACAAGGGTGCCCAGCCAGGGCACATGTAAAGAGAAAAAGCAGGGTAAGGACCACCGCTCCACTAATACGCCAAGGACAGGCATGGGGCTCCAGATGTTGGTTATCTGTAGTGTCCCATAGCTGTGCCGGCTGCCCACTCAGACTGCTGATACCACTATGGTCTCATGACCTCCTTCAGCATCAGCAGTCTGCCTTACCTCTGCCTTTTCTCTTTACATGTGCCCATTCAGCAGTGGACCCAACAGCCTGGTCACAACTTTGATGTATAGTGTGCTCTGCACATCTTACTGCTGTCAGCAGTCTGCTAGACTCTTATGGCCATGGTACTCACCAAAGCATTCCATGCATAGGTTAATCTTGCAAGTCGGGCATCCCCATGATGGTTCAGCACGTTTACCCTTGATGGCACAGTTTCTGCATCGTGCCTTCTGCCATTTCACTGGAAAGTGTGAGCCTTCTTCAAATCATGTCATGGGCTCTGGGATGGTAATCTCTATGCATCTTTTCCTCTTCTTGTAGGTGGTCAGGAGGTGCATGCCTAGGTGTCTTCTAAACTGTAACTGGCTTGCTGCAATAAAACGTCCAGAACGTGAAAGCTGCCGGTGGCTAGCACTCTCACAGAATAAAATGTAGGCATTCACTATGGCCACATCCCATAGGAACCAGAACAAGTACAGCCACCATTTCCTTGCCTTTCTAGCAGTTGGATACTGCGTCCTGAGCTGATCTGCTCGGTCCACCCCATTCATATACGTGTTGTACATGTTTACAACTGGTGGACGTGGCACTGCAGCTTTTGTTCCATCGTGCTGTCTCCTGCGTATGCTGGAGACTGCCAAGGTTGGGTTACTATTAGTTGACAGCAGAAATACTGGGTTGCTATCCTTCCATTCAGTTGCAAGCAATGGTCCACTCTGCAGCTGCTTGTAGAACCCTCGAGGCACTTTACCAATGGCTTGTCGGTTGAATGTTACAGGCCATCCAGACCTATTGGTGCGCATGGTTCCACAGCAGTACAGACCGTCCTGCAGCAGTTGCTGTGCCAGAGGGACAGATGAGAAGAAGTTGTCAAAGTAAATGTGATGCTTCTTTCCAATCAGCCCCCGTGTTAGGTCGACCACAACTCTGTGTGCCAGTCCAAACTCTGTGGTCTGCTCTGCCTTTCCAGTGTATACCTGGAATTCATGCACATAACCATTATGTGAGTCAGCTAGCACCCATACCTTAATGCCATACCTCTCCGGCTTTCCAGGCATAAACTGTCTAAATGTCAGACGTTCACGGAAGCCGACCATGGCTTCATCTACTGCCACCTCACGGTGCACATTATACTGTGTCCTACATGCATGAAGTACGGCATCCAGTACTGGCCATACATGATGGAGCTTGTCATGACCCATACAGCCATGTGGTCGTCTGAGGTTTTTGTCATTGCAGTGAAAATACTGCTGAATTTTTTCAAACCTCTCCCGGGTCATGTACTCGGCTATTGGGAAATGACCGTACAGATGGTGCATTTCCCAGTACTGCCTGTATTTTGGAACATGTACAATAGACATGTATATTCTGACACCTAGAAATGTGCGTATGTCTCCAGGACAAACTGGACTCCACCGCTTATCAACCTTGCCTGCTGCAGCCTGCCTCTGTGCAGCATAGTGGTTAGTTTCATCAGCAATAAGCGAATACAGTTCCTCTGGGAACATCAAATTGAGGAAGTCCACCTCTGTGCTGTCCGAGTCCAGGTTGGTGACTGGGCCGACTGGACACACAAAATCATCGATGTGAACTGGTGTTAGGCGTTTCTCCCATGATAAGTTTCGTGGTGGGCATGATCACCGTGCCTTTTTCATTAGCCTCCCAGAGTTTTGAATGCAAGGTACCCTGTGATCAGTTACATTACCCACTGGTTTGTACTGACTACTGAGTGGAGTACTCGCACAAATTCCATATTGCGGCACACTCAGATCCTTGCTTGACAAGGAGCTACTTCGGCTCAGATCCAGTGGACTTTCTCCATCTGAATAAACCTGCTGTAGACTACGCCTGAACTCATGTATAGTAGGAAGCATATCCACTTCCTCTTCAGCACTAGGCCTGGCTTGGGCGATGGAGGACTGCAAAGGTCCGTCACTCGGGCCACTTCCGTGCCGTAACTCAGATAGAGGCAATTCATCCTCTGTGTCAAAATCTGATTCAAGTTGCTGACCACTATTGTGTGTGCCATCATACCTTAGCAGGGCTAGTGGCATGTCATCCTCACTGTCGTGGTCAGTTTCATCAAGAGTAGTGAGCTCAGGGTTAGAGGGTAGGGGTCTGTCAGGAATCGCTGGGACAGGGGCATCTTTATCAGCAGTAATAGCCTTCTCACACAGACGTGCCAGTGGAATATGATCATCGGCATCATAATCATCATCCTCACTCTGGTTTGGCTTACGCTGTGCATCAAAATCCAATTCCATTTCGGACCCACTGGTATTACTGTCAGAATCAGTATCCTCGCCCACGTAAACGTCGGTTAACTTCTTAACAGATGGCATCTTCACTGAGGGGTGTGATGTTGGATGAATGCAAAGCTGAAAAACACAATTGTATAAAATATAATGTTACTCACCTGCACAGAGGCAGCTGAAAAGCAACACATGCAGTATGTAGTGGTAGTTTGACACATTCAACTGTTTCATTATATGTGGTTCAGTTACATTAATTCACAAAGATATGAACTACATTAATAAAATGGATACTTTATCTGTATGTTATAAGTGAAAATACAGATATATATATATATATATGTCTGTGTGTATATATAGATTATATATTACATATACATTATATATATATATATATATATATATATATATATATATATACAAATACATATATATATATATATATATACACACACACACACACACACACACACACACACACACACACACACACACACACACACACACATATAGATAGATATTATATATAAAATAAGGGGTTTCAGAGGCTAGGTAGTTGAAGAATGGAGGGGGTGGCTTGCAATGACTAGAAGCAGAGAAAAAAAAACAATCTGGCTTGTGCATTCATCAATGTGATAACGAGTTGCACTTATATAAATAACAGTGACAGCTCCTGATAGTTTGACCTGAAAAGTGATAATGACTCAGTGCTATATTGTAAATGACTTATTGCTAAGGTGATAATGACCTGCCTTTCATTACTGGAAAGGTATGCATGCTCTGACACAGGTGATAATTGCTGCACATCACCTGTTGAGTAGGTAATCATTATCTGCTTGTGCAGCTGTTATGTAATACAGTAGTTCAGTAAAATAGTATAACACTTAGCCCTTCCTCCAACAAGTTGCACACATTACTGACAAAGGCCAGAAAAATTCCCAAAATATAACATAGCTCCATGCAGGTAGTAGTCAGCAAGTAATAACATGGGTAACTTCTAGGCAAAACTAAATCATTCAGAATATCTGGAGCAATTGTTTATTTCTTGTGATGGTAGGAATGGACAGTCTGTTTCAGAACGGATCATTTTCAAATGAGTGTCCAAGACCATTACCTTTTGTTATAATCACAAAAAATCTATTCAAGTCAGGGTGAAGGCCCTCTCTCCAAAATGCATAGAGGAAATCTAGGTTCTGTTACAGGGTTGGATTCTAGAAAGAAAAGTTGTTTTTCTCTATACACTTCTATGCTGTGTGATAGATAAAGCTTATGAGAGATGCTATGGAAAGCAAATAAACCAGCAGTTCAAGGTATGGAATTTGGTTAGAAATGTGAATATCTGTGACAATACAAAGCAGTCACAGTTCAGCAAGCAAACTGTAAACATTTCAAAATCTCCTTTCATACCTTTCAACTGTGCCTCAGTGAGCTCAGTCCTCCCTCCTAAAACTGTTAAGTTTGGAAAAAAAGTGGTAAGTTACACTTTAGAAAATAAACATTATCACATGTGGGAAAGTGGGTTGTGCTCTGGTGAGACCTGCATGGCTTTGTATAGTGTGCCTCGATAAACTATGTTTGGGATGGTTGCAAATGAAATAAGATAAATGTAGTACCTAAGACTGCATCACCAATGTACATTTATCTCCCTTCCACTTCCTCTCTCCCTCTCAGATTACTTCTTTCTCCAGGAACAAACAAAAGGGGAGAAATAACAGATCAGTATAGCCTTTAGTAATTTAATTTAATTGAATCTTAACATTTTTTGCACTACATGCATTTAAGCTTTAGTTCTGATGTTCGTATCTAAACAAATGATAAATGTATTGCAACTGCACCAGGAGTTTAAGTTCTGCTTACTCAACGGTGTACTTAATGTCTTACATGCTGGTACATTACACTGTAATCATTACTATGTCCAGGCATACATGCACCTCAATGAAATGTTTGCCCCAAACAACCCTTCAGTAACATTTATGAGTATGTACAACCACCATCATGAGCACTTCTCCAAAGCAACCCCTCAGTACAATTTTGAGGTATGCACAATCACTGACATTAAACACTCCCCCAAACAAAACGTGTGTAACATTTCCTAGTATGTACAAGCTCCAAATGAAGCATTCACCCAAGCGTGCCCCTCAGTATAATGTATGCACAGGCAGCAGAATGAAAGATTTCCCAAAAACAGCCATTTACTAACATTTCCTGGTTACAACAGGAAAAATTCATAAACACCTTGCATGCAGGTGGGAAATTGCATCAGATTATCTGTGGAGTAGCCATTCATTATATTCCGGGTGCAGGTGTAATATAAGACAGAGTAATTACCAAGGCTGTTAGGACAAAGATCATAGTAATTCATATGGGACAACAGTGATGCTACAAAGTACTGGACGTCCCTCCAAAATGAAAAGACAACACGATCACTGACAAGGAGGATGGCAAGAGACCTACAAAAACAGTGAAGGAGCTGCAGGAATTTCTGAAAAAGTACTGGTTGTGTACTACTTGTGACACCAATATACCATATTCTCCATATGTCTGGACTATAGGGTAGGTAGGGATGGACAGAAGCCATTTATAACACAGAAAAAACATGAAGGCCATGTGTAAAAGCAGTTCAAGATCCTATAACACCATATCACCAGTAATCAAATTATTAATTACTCCCTATCTTCTTTGCTTATCTCTGTATTTTGTCTTTATGGATGACAGTGGTAAGTCCAGCAATGTCAAAACATTCCAACTTAGCATTTGAAATACAGCTGCAGTGCAGGTACATTTTGGTTGAAACTCTAAAACTCTTGTCAAAGCACAAGTGCATTCAGGTAAAAGGTCAGAGATGCAGAAGATGGTATGAATGCAGAACAGATGCTCTTCCACAAAACTCAACTTGCAAACACCATTACAGCATAGCTTTCAACTTTGTCTCCAAAATGAGGAACTATTATCAAACAGGCAGCATCGTTATGCACTACAGAGCTCATTTTGACTTGGTATTTCCAGGTATGGTTCAGCTTTCACTACATTTTGTGGTGTCACATACCCTATGGTATCCACTAATTCCCCTTCTCAAAAGGCAGAATTGAGGTCACTTTTCTCCCAGAAAAAAAGTATTACTACAATTAAAACTAAGAGTCAAAACATATGATTTGCCTAAACTTGGGAATTACAAAAAAAGGAAGATACTTTGTGTTATGATATTTGCAGTAACACTTTGTTGTTGCTTCTTCTCTAAATTGCATTTCATAGTACTTATACTCCATTGTATAAAAAAAATCACCAGAAACTAGGCATGTGCCTCCATTACCCACCCATTACATTTTAAAAAAGACCTCCAACTTTACCTACTCAACAAGACATGCCCCTGTCAGGACCCTACCTAACTCCTCCACACTCTTGTATTTCTTTCCCATTATATGTGCATTTGTACTAGTCTGAAACTTTTTCACTTTTTAACCTACTGGTATTCTATCTGGTAAATGCAATCTCTAAATATTGATAGCTCAAAGTTTGCTGTTGGTTTTGCTGTTATGTGCAATGCTACTTTATTCTGTATGTTTCTCACTATTTTTTTCTTTTTTGACCTACTGTATTGGTAACTGTACTATCTTGGAGTGTGAATAAAAATTATATACTGTAAATTGTTTTTGTAACTGCAGCTTTTCTCCCTGGGTCTCCACTGAAAATGGGCTACTAGCCCAGATGGACTAACCCTGTTAACAAATGTCAATAAAAAAATAAATAAATAAGTACTTTTTAAAGTTTCTTGGGCCTTGCTTCCATAATTTTGTATCATGGCATTAAGCATAATTTTTTTTGTAGTACTGAAATATGATTTCAGAAGTGCATTTGCAAATATGCATTTTCTCTCATCTTTATCTTGGGAGCTAGAGTCTAAAAGTATAAGGAAATACTACAAAATGCATCTATCAAGAATAAAGTGTCAAGTCAATTTTTAAAGAAAACCAAGCACATATAGTTGTCATGACTTATGCTTTGACATAATGATATTACTTATTCTTCCTGCATACTCACACATAAGATTTTCTTCTGGTGTGCATCTCTTAGCAAACATGGGCATTAGGTACACATCTTCCAAATAAATGCATTGTGCTAGTTGTCTGATGTGCTGCTGAAACTCGGGTAATTTTGTCATTAGCCAGGCTTACAAACTGTAAGTTCAGTGAATCTCACCTATTCCGGATGGCATACATTTTAGCATCATCACTGGGGTGAGCTTTCTGGGTATGTGGATATAGTCAGTGGTTCGATTTCTCTTGAAGACGGCCAGTGAGATGCTCTGCTTGACATGTATGGGAAGTCTATTCCATAGCATGGGCAGTCTTTGGGTTATGAACCTATCCCTCCAGCATGTTCTTTCTCCAGTTCACATGCCTGTATCACACTCCCTCATTAAAACTTACCCTGTACAAATTACATAGTTAATACTTCTATTAAAGATTTTCCATACAGACCCACACACCACCTTTAATATATCCTGTTGCTTTTCAGAAAATTTTTGGGCTGTGACAAGAAAAATGCAATTCCACTACATATTCAGTGCAACTTGGACATCCCCTGTATAGAAACAGCAACAGATACCAATACGAAACTAAAACCACAGCAGGTAATCTACTAAAGAACACCCAGAAAAAATTAACCGGTAATTTAAAGTGAAAAAAAAATTTAGTATTGCTAAGCGTCTCACCTACCAATGATGCCAGGCTGTTCAACCACAAGGTTGTACCAAAGCAGTCACACACAGTGATGGCACTGTATCTTACAGTACACAGCTTTTGACCAAAACACTAAGAAAGCTGTGTTAACATGACTAAAACCTAGTACGACACACTAGCAAACAACACTTTGTTACCATATGAACGTTTCTAGTTCTGCTTTTTTTCACCATCCATACACCAAGTATATGTTTTATTCATTACATAGCCCAATATAGCTCTATATAGCATACTCTGCTAAGTGAATTTTTCACTCATGCTTGTCAGTAAAACAAAACTGACAGCTCCCACAGTAATAGAAACAGATAAAGGAAATTCACCTTTTTTTGTATTACACGAGCCCAAAGCAACTTTTTTGCAAAAAAACTAAATTAGAGAGACCAATACAGGCTGCTACACAAATAATGAAAATTGACAGCTGGCAAGCAAAGTAATTAATAACTCCCTTCAAGTTCACATATAATCCTCTCCTAAAACTGGGTCAGTTTTTGACAATGACATAGTCATGAACTCATGTTGTTTGCTAACCTGCTGTTCTCTAGTAGTACTGATAGTTTTCTTCTCAGGATTTTTCCTGTTTCCCATTTGTAAAAAGACTTAAACCTTTCCTATGATTTAAATAGGACTTGCTGGAGAGAAAGGTATGTATCCCAGAGACTATCCAAGAATGGATGACCCTGTGTCAGACCTTTTACTTCCACTTTATCACAGCTGCCTCCTGTAGCTTTTATAGCAGTAAACCAATCCTGGTCATCTGGAGCAGAGTCAGGACTCCACCACTCTATGTTGCTATATCACAGAGTCAGCTCAAGCTTACTTAACATTTTCTTTTAAAAATGTATGAGTAGACTGAAAACCTGGACAGGGATATGAACAAGGTTCAAGCAATATATGAAAACAGGATTTCTGTTCATGTAAGGACCTTGAAGAGGGTCTGATTGCTGAAGTAGGGTAAATGGTTCTTTCAAAAATACACAAACCAGCAGAACTAGAATTCTTTATTACTTCTATCAAAAACAAAGCAGGGCCTTTGGCTGGCTGTACCCTCCCCTTTTCAGCTTCCTGTTGCAATTTCACCCCCCCCCCCTCCCAATACACTTCAAAAGATATTACCTCAGTGGACATCATACTTCATGGAAAGGGGCTAATAGAGATCCTTTTTCTTAGTTTTGTGTGCTTGCCATTTTAATCTGCAAAATTAAGGATAGCACCCTCACTTTCCTTTCACATGGATATGCTCAACTAAGCATTGCTAATGCTTTTTTTCACACTTGCTTTAGCCCACCAACCTGTTGCACCTTAATAAAGGAGTTTTCATATTACAGGCTAAGAATAGCCTCTATATAGTTGCTGTCAGTCTCCAATGGCAGAACTAACCTTATGCAAACATTGTTATACAAGTGTGCTAATTTATTCACCTGGTTGTAATTCATAAAACATGTGTATACCTTATTTATGCAATAAATTATCAATCTATTACAAAAACTTTTGCTCCTGTGATCCTTGCCTTTATCTAATCTATGCAGATTATTTTCTTTTTTTCCTCTAGTTCCATCATGAACCTACATTTTCCTTAGACTAAATTTCATAGTGGTGGAAATGCTCTCTCATCTCTTCAGCCTCAGTTTGTAGAATACTCATATTCTATATTCACCATGACATGTGTAATGGAGTTGAATCATGCACAGAGGAGTCCATAGCAGAAGTGCACAGATTGTACACGATGTGTGCACACTACAGCTATCATTCTGTAACAGGCATAACACTATGTACATCGATAGCAATAACTACTACTATATATGCAATAGTGTACATAAAATGGATACTAACACTGCCAAGAAACATGATATATTTGTGACCCTGTACATACGTACATTGAAGTACACAACCAATTGAATTAAAAATAGATAAAAAAATAGATAAAAATAGATATCTGCATGGTAGATAACACTCACAAAAATATCTAATAGCTTTCGTGTTCCTGATTGATATGCAAGTTCAATTTAAATCCGCACACAAAGAACCCTGCTACAAATGTATTACAATAGATGTGTGGCTCCTCTTTGCCAAAACATCTTTTATTTAATTGCAGCTTCATATACAGAGTCATTAAATAAGACAAGAACATCTTGATTAAAATATTTTGGAGAGATTAAGCCACTGCATCTTTCTGGCACATCCAAATAGTAACCAAATAAAGAGGCCAAACAAAACAAGTTCCCGTACAGCTACACAAGGGAGTCGGAACGAAAAAAAAAACATAAGGACAAGATAGATGACTTACTACAAACAACCTTATTAAAAACAACCACAAATCTCAGTTCTGACAGTCCAAAAGATATACATACATTCGAAACCATATTACTGTTGTCACACACCGGCGACGTAACTGTGAACAACCTAAAAATGTCAGTTACTGCTTCCGTTTCTTTTACCTTTATTCTCAACTCAAGAAATTATACAACAAAATAACCAAAACTAAATAATTAAATTTGCAAGCAACACTACGCACTCTGATGCAATTTGCTTAACCGTCTAGCTCCAGAATTTCTGAGCCTCACTAAACCAAGACTATGACCGTGCAAACTCCTTCCAAACCCTCCACAACCCTAGTTTCAACTATGCAGACAAGAACTGCTCGCACACAGCACTTCAAAGCACATTTATGAAGCATAACATAAGATAAGCCTATAATAAAATTGTGCAGCATTACTTACCTAATAATGTCTGGCACAAAAAGAAAATCGTAGCAAACCAGTTAGGTCGTAGTCCCAATTCTGTAGGCTGAAATACTTCACCAGGGAAAGCAGGTATCTGGCGCAACAAGAAATAGAGGGATCCAGCAGCAATACAAGTCTTGCAATGTTAATCAAAAAAGAAGGGAATTTCTGTTGCTGGAAACCTCTATTTATTGAAAAAAAAAACAATAGAAATAGCACTGGGGGTGGAGTTGTTATGCAAGTGTTGGCTTACATTTCCGTACTCTGATTGGTTGCCACCACTTGCTTCAGGAAATGCAGATAGAATAGGCTTGGTGTCAGCGGAGGAAAGCACAGTACATTCTAAATGTATTTACTCAAAATATTTCAATACAAACATATGCTTACTGCGATGTGAAAGCTAAGTTGAGAAGGCAACTGACAAAGTTAAATTACTTTCTCAACTTAGTTTTCACATTAAAGGACTGAAATAGGACCGGGAAATAAGTTGCGTCTGTGGAAGGCACTCGGGGGTAATGTCATGAAATTACAAACGTCTCATAGCGTGCTCGGATGTGACCACAGAGGCGCTATGGGAAGTTAGTCGGGGTTAATGAGTTAATACAATACGCTATTTGCTTTAGTGGGATCATTTATTTCCAAAGCTCTATTTGTAGGATGCTGACATCATCACACTTGGCAAAGAGGTATTCACCACTCCTAATGTATTTCCACAGTCTCCAAAAAGGCCACTCCTCTCAATGGCAGTCTGACACACACACATTCACAGGATTCAATCTCCTACCTAACTATGTTATGATACTGGAGAGATACGCATTATCACAGCACACTATATGCATTACTGGGTGGTTTTTGTTCTCCTTGAATATTTGTAGGATGCTGACATCATCAGACTTTCCAAAGAGTAATGTACTTCTTTTAAAATGTGTTTCTACAGTCTCCAGAAAGGCTACTCCTCTCAAAGGAAATCACACACCTACCCCCCCCCCCACCACACACACACTTGGTGTTTGTAGGTCTCTAAACCCTACCTGACTATGTTATGATACTAGTGTAATACGCATTAACATGACACACTATTTGCTTTACTAAGAGTATTAATTTCCAAAGCTCTATTTTTAGGATGCTGACATCATCACACTTGGCAAAGAGGTATTCATCACTCCTAATGTATTTCCACAGTCTCCAAAAAGGCCACTCCTCTCAAAGGCAGTCTCACACACACACATTTACAGGATTCAAACCCCTACCTAACTATGTTATGATACTGGAGAGATACACATTAACACAGCACGTTGTATGCATTACTGGGTGGTTTCTGTTCTCCTTTAATATTTGTAGGATGCTGACATCATCAGACTTTCCAAAGAGGGATGTACCTCTTTTAAAATGTGTTTCCACAGTCTCCAAAAAGGCTAGTCCTCTCAAAGGAAATCACACACATACACCCCCCCCACACACAAACTTGGTGTTTGCAGGACTCAAACCCCTACCTGACTATGTTATGACACTAGTGAGATACGCATTAACACGACGCACTATTTGCTTTACTAAGAGCATTCATTTCCAAAGCTCTATTTGTAGGATGCTGACATCATCACACTTGGCAAAGAGGTATTCACCACTCCTAATGTGTTTCCACAGTCTCCAAAAAGGCCTCTCCTCTCAAAGCCAATCTCACACACACACACACTCAGCAATTGCAGGATTCAGTCCCCTACTTAACTATGTTATGACACTAGTGAGATACGCATTAACACGACACACTATATGCTTTACTGCGTGGTTTCTATTCACATGCTATGTTTGTAGGTTGCTGACATCATCAGACTGGACATGGTAATGCGTGTGCACTTAGTGTTATGTAATCCCATGAATGAACTTTGTGGTCAGCAGGTGTGAACATCTTGAACAGGAATACACAATTCATACCTGGTTTGATCTATCTGTGGACATATTACCATTCCTTCATATGACAATACATATTCATGCACGGATTGTAGGTTTTGTGGATACCACATGTGTCTGTGATGTTGGTAAAGGGCTATTCAAAGTCTATGTGGGACCTGTGTTGCTACTGTCAGTGATGTTTGTCCTGGGTGGCTGCCTTGCAAGATATCTAGCAGGTTTGGTGAACATGATGTGCTCATTAACATACCACGGACATTTGTGTTGTGTGTTTGTCAGTTTACAATATCTCTGTTCCTGACTGCAATCATGATGGACTCCATGGACTAGCATTTCGGACTTCGTAGGCTTATAGGAATATAGTTCCCATGGTGTGTTGTGCACCAACATTTGTGGGCTGTGCCACATCTTGCTTTAACACATTCAACGGTGTAAGATCCTGTAGAGAATGTGAGGCTCAACAGACTGTTCGGGTGCAATGTCTGTTTGTCCTGTCGTTCACTTATGACACATATGGGGAAACAATGTTATCCACGTGATGGGATTCATTTGGCATTGGGAGGACCAGTTTACACATTCTACATGCGATATCTCCTGGTATGATGTTAGGACCTTTTGTCACTGGGAGGTGGGTATGTATGTATGGGTCTGTCTGTCAGTCAGGTACAGTTGACCCTGACTCAGGACATATATGACTGTACATCGATATTTCTGACATAGCTGAAGGAGGTGTAATGTTTCTGTCTGTTCTCCTTTGCAGATTATCTTTCCACAGCAACAACAAACATGAACACTAAAACCCTGTTATACTCTTTTACACACTTGACACACTACTGATCCTTTGTGATCAGTTGACAGTGTATGTCATCATCATATCCTGGCATGCCCAAAGGTCGGTTTTGTGTGTACTCTCCAGTCCAGCTGGTGCATATTGGAATTCTGACGCATTGTTACAACTGCCTTATGTACACAGGTAACACTGTCTTCCTACCAACAAACTCAGATATCTGTGAGAGGTGCAACTGTATAGACAGACAGGAGGCTGAGCTCTCCCAAGCCATGACTGGCACAGTCTATTGGGTGGTGAAGGTAACCACACACACCACAATTACAGTCACACATGCACCTATGACAACAGCAAACCGTATACATTGACACACAATGACATACTTGGAGCATCTAAATATACTCTGCCTAAGCAGCTGAGACATCCAAAGCAGACACACAAACAACTGCTAACACACAACCATACACACATATCATCACATAGTTCACAAAGTCATTGTGCCACACAGTTACTGCCCTTAGGCCTACACAACACACCTCATACACTTGCATTAGGTGAGTGTAATTGTCCATCACACTGACATCCCACTCACCAGGCTAAACAAGGTGAAGGTCACTTTGTCCTGTGTGTTGGGTGCCAGGATATGCCACATGGCACATGCACTGTTGTCAGTCCACTGCAAGTACAAATATGGCTCCATCATTGACTATTCTGGTGTGTAGACCCTCAGACGTTCCTCCCTGGCCTACATGACAAAAGACATAGAGGGGCTCTCTGATCATGTAGCCCAGGACAGTATGGCCCTGACCTTGTGTAGCATCTTACCCTCACCAAGTACTATGTCAGAGTATACAGATGACATGATCAGTTTTAACAGTTGCCTAACATATTTTGTCATTCACAGGGGATCCTGTGTCTGTCAGCCTGGGATTACATGCTCAACATGCCATGTACATTCGCTATGGACGCCATGCACCTGTCACCCCTAGGCTTTCACAGACTGCCTTAGGCTCTTGACACACACATAGTGGCTGTTTGAAGCGAGGGTCAGAAGACATAACCAAAGCCATAGACGTTACAGGGTAAAGGAAACGGAGAGTGATGGTGCTCAACAACTGATGTCTAACCCTCAGAATGCATGCACTCAGGACTCACATCAGTATGGAATCTGTCGATATATGTGCAGTAATAGACACCTGGTTCAGGCTCACAAAAGCACAGCAGCACTAACAGGTTTTACATCATACCATGGTTTTCAGACACAAGACTCGGACCGGACAACAACAATAGGGGGGGGAATCCATACACATCATTCATACACACACCTCCAGGTTGGTAGCAGTACACAAAGCATTGGGGAACGTACATGTGCAACTGAGAGTGGGCAAAACTGCATTTCAGTTTGTAGACTGTTACAGACCACACTCCCAAACATGGGCACAAAAGTCGTTATTCCTGGGAACACTGGGGAATGTGAAGGTCTCACCAAACACCACTATATTGTGTGACTTCAAATACACAAACATTGACTGGGTATACTACTCAAGCAGTAACACCCTCGCACAACAGTTGCTAAGATTGTCACACTCAAATGCTGGGGCAGACCTGGTGACCACACCCACAGGGGGTTAAACATGTGGTACATGATCATCACCCACATGGGGACTCTATGTTCCACAACAGAGTTATACCTGTAATTGTTAAGGTAGGAACATACATTCATTTCACCAGACATACATATCCCATACACACACACATCCTATGTGATCTCAGTGACATAGTTCTCATGAGCAAACGTCACACTTGTACAAACTGAGGTGGTATCCCTCAATGACCCTGGGACAGTATTAATTACGGCTCAGACAACATCATACTTTACAAGCACATTCTATGGACAACTACTGGAATTCATGGATCATGCTATCCCAGATAACTACAAGACTCACTCCTCCAAAGGCAGGGAACCTGTCTACTGGATCATGGCCATTACTGAGCTATACAGGGACAGGAGGAGGCTACTACATTATAGAGCACAATCACAATCTCGAAGGCATCTCTGATCAGTACTATGGTATAGCTACGATCAGTTGTTGATTCACCTAAGGCCCACTTCTAACGGACACTTGTAACAGACACTATGGACAATCACAAGACCTTTTTTAGTTATGTCAGGGACCTGTGTGGGAACTCACAGATATGCTGTGAGTTACTGCATAATTACAAATGATACAGTGAACCCACTGACATTGTGAACATCCTGGACAACAGGTTCAGTGGGAATGTTTCCCCACCATCCACCCTGCAGTGCACATGTCCATCACAACAGGGTGTAGCCTCCCTGACATCACAGATGAACATGTGTGTGCTGCCCTCTCCATAGCAGACAACACAGCATCAGTGGGACCAGATAGTGTCCCAGACTGTGGCATACACGAGATTCATGACAAACTACACACTCACATTACGTCACTGTTCAATATCACAGTTACTACCGGGTGTGTACCCATGGAATGGCGTACAGCTACGGTGTACCCACTCCACAGTGCTGGTGCCACAAGGGACCCTGGACATTATCACAATATATGCCTAACTATCCTGGTCTGCTATGCTATGGAGTGTATCATCATGGAACATATACACATACACATTGTGAACCTACAGACACTAGATCCTACACAATTTGGTGTTGTTGTGGGCATATCTTGCCTCTTGCAGATGTTTGATGTCTTTAAACAGTTAACAGGTCCATAGACATACACAGGGTTGTCCACACAGCCTACCTGGAGCTCGCACACCACCTCTACACAATTCCCGACTTGGCCTTTACACATTAGATCACCGGATTCAATATCTACACATATGTCACAAGATGGATTGCTAACTGGATCATGGATAGCACACACATGGTCAGTATTGCAGGTGCCATGTCTGACTATACACCAGTTACACGTGACATCCCACAGGGCTCAGTCCTGGACCTCTCTTGTTCTGTATATATTTCTGATACATACTGGCTAACACAGGAGGAATATGGATGACCATGTTTGCAGATGACTGCAAACTGTGTGCCATATTCGACTCCACAGCTGGCACAAGCATCCTTAGAAAGGGTCTCACAGAGATGGATGACTGGTGCCAGAGCCATGACCTACAGCTACCTTACTTTAGATGCATAGTCATCACCTTTGGTAGTAACATCGTGCACACACATTACCACATAGGTGATGATACATCACATACAGTGTGTGTGGTTTGTGATTTGGGGACATGAATACTTAGTACTCTTGCCTTTGACATTCACGTTGCCAATGTTTGTTGGACACACCTTCTATTTAGGCAACCTTATCCCATACAGTTTTACATCCAGATCAGGTGGGGTCATTGTGACCCTGTAGTTATCTGGCACATGCTTGGATACAATGGCCCATTTTGGATATACCTTACCCAACACCTGCAGCAACTGGAATGTACACAGATTTACATAACCAAGTGGATCTAGGGACTCACACAGATGGTATGCACAGTTTGTCTATGGTCACCCCAGCTCTCCTTAGTTGCTTACTGCCTACTTGGATGCAGTCTGTGCCTTTTGTTTGATGCCATGTCCATCACAGCATTGATGGACAGGCTCCACATGATGATATCAAAGTCCCTTACAGCTACATGCTCCAGGGACAGGTACATGAGCAATGATGTTAATAGGACATGCTGGAGGGGCATATTACCATCACAGAGGCTCCACTCACTCAGGAATGTGATCACAGTACCACATATGCATAGACCCACGCTGACCACCTACAGGTGACATCTTCACAGGTGGATGGGTGATTGTATGTTTAGCCCTGGGATATGTTATGGGTCCTTGCTAGACAGAGGCAGAATGATATGAACATGTGTAAGATATCTTGTGTGACCTACTATTGACAGGCACAGTCTACTGATCTAGTGTGATTGCAGCATACAAACACACTGTGGCTAGGCTTCTACATACCCTAGGGCAGATAGCCTAGTGTCAACCTCTGAACCTATGCTAATGTTTGGGATGCACATTGTTCAGTGATGGTACTGATTGCAGGTTTTGTTTCTTCTTTGCTTTACCACTCCCTATGAACAACCTAGGTTTCTGCATAACATATTTGATTGTGACAGTATTTCACTATTTTATATTGTGTCTGTTGTCATAGCACTGTGTGCACATAGTGGATTGGTAAATAGTGTGAGGTTCCTGGGTTGACACTTGCAACTGAGGGATATGTGTGGCCCACTGCTGTACTCAAACCTGACCTAAGTGTGTGAGCATGCCCAGTTCAGACTTTCAGTGTTTTGTTGCCTGACATTTGTCTCATAGTTTTAAGTGTGTGAGCATGCCCAGTGTGACCTTGCAGTATGTTGCTGTCTGAGGTCCACTACATTTGTTAATGTGTGTGAACGTTACCAATATTAACATTTATACTATATGTGTGATGAATATCAGGTTCTATTATTACTGCAGGCCTCACCTTTGTGTCTTAACTCGACAGGGCTTATGCTATGCATGCAAAGTTTCCATTAGATATTTAGCATTGACTTATCAACATTTTTTCATACAAGCTGACCATTGACATGCTGTCATGGATTAGTGGTTCTGTACTCTGACTACAGTGTTCTGTATCCTGGGTTCAAGGACTGTCACTGCTTCATATTTTCATACATGCCAGAACAGACTGCTTCAAGAAAAGTGAAGCTAATATGAACTTGTTAACGTGCTTTTGATGAACTATACCCACATTTTACGAGACTTGCACAACATTGCTCAATGTTGCCCAACATTGCTGGACAGTGCACAATATTGCTGAACATTGCCTGTAGTTGTGCTACTTAGTGTGTGCAATTTTGTTTACATATACTAAATAGTGGTGAGAGCTGTTTAGCAGTGCTTTATATTGCTTAACACATAGCAATCATACCTCAGGTGGTGCTGCAGGGCTGCCTATGTTGGATGCACATTTTACACTCCCTATACATGTTTGTTAACAGGTAGTGTCAAGTTAGGCATCGGTTTTACTGTATGTGCGAGTTAGAGAGAGGTATCATTTCCAGGGTTCCTACTGAGCCAGTGTATATGCTATGCATTGCCTCTTTGCCAAGGCCAAAGCATACTGGGCACGCCTCCTTCTGCCTACTGGGGCAGGCTCAGGTTTTCCTCCTCTGAGTCACGCTCTGCCTGTGATGGCCTTGGCAATGGTGGGGGGTTGTTGTGCCCGGCCCTATGCTGCTCCTGCTACAGCTGTTTTTGCAGGATCATATTGTGTAGCATAGCACATACCATGACTATTTGGGTACATGTAGTTGGTGAGTACTGCACCAGATGTGTCCAGGCACCGGAACCATGACTTCAGCAGCCCAAACACACGCTCGATTACATTTCGTGTTTGTGCGTGTGCCTCATTATGGCATTCCTGCTCAGGTGTGTGTGCATTTCTGATGGGTGTCATCAGCCATGGTTCGAGTGCATATCCAGCATCCCCCACTAGGTGACCATGAGGGATGTCCCCATTGGCAAATGTATGGTACAGCTGTGTCAGATGCCAGATATGGGAGTCATGGTAGCTTCCAGGGCAGCCAGCACACACATTCATTATTATGCCCTGGGCATCACACATGACCTGGCAGTTGATGGAGGGGTAACCCTTGCGGTTATAGTAGACCCTACCCCGCTCACCGGCTGGTGCTTTGATGCGAATGTGCGTGCAGTCTATTGCATCCACTACCTCAGGGTATTCCGCTATTTGCTGGAAGAGATGCATATTGCTGGCCAATACCTCATGGGAATTGGGGAAATATACATGATCACTGACATGTGCTGCCATGGCATTCAGGAACTGGTGCAGTACCCTAGATGCTGATGCCTGTGAAATCCCCATCATATCACCAGTTGGTCTCTGGAATGTACCTGTTGCTAATATTCTTAGGCCAACACATACCTTGGTTTCCACTGGGATGGGTTCCCCTCTGTTGGTTCTGTGTGTGAGGCGTGGCCTGCACAGCTCAACAATTTGCTGCATGAGGTCTCTGTCCACTCTATAGCGCTCCACTATCTCCACCTCATGTAGCCCCTGGTAGGTTACCCTAGGCCTGTACACTCTTCTCTGTCTCCTCACTGTGGGTTGCTCAGCAGCATTTGCATTGTCACCACCCTCAGCATGTTGCATATGTCGCCTTATGACAGCAATGGCAGCCCCTAACATTTCTTTGTCTCAGTAAAGCTTTTTCAGTTTTCACTTCTATTAGCTTACTGCAGTGTTGCAGTGTGTCTGAGAAATACATACTGGAATGTTTTTTGCTGAGCTTTGAGTGCTGGGCTGGGCTGGGCTAGTGTAATGCCTGTGTAATTGGCTGATTCTGATTGTTTTCACCTGCTAACTCTGATAGTACTCCCTGGTTAACTTCCTACTATTTGTTGTGCTTCCTTTTCCCTTTCTGTTTCCTCAGTGGGCAGCACCGCACATACAAGCGCAAACACGTGCACACCAGCTCACAATTGTGCACACATGCTTACATGGACTAAAACTTGCTTATTCCTGTTATAACGCATGCACACCAGTGCAAACGCACTTACAACTGTTTACACAGCCTTACATATGCTTACTCAAGCCTACACGCGCGCACACACGCTTACATGCGCACACTGTCTTACTTGGTTTTACTGGTGCGCACATGCGCGCATGCATGCTCAGCAAGAAACTTTGGTGTTATCCACAGCATACACCTTTGATTTCTTGACTTTACCTGGCCTACCTGTTGACACACCTCTTTCACTATTATGTAAATGTAAGCTGACACATCTCACTCTGCTCCAATGAGCTGCACTCCTTTTATGCATACCCCCCTCGTGATGTCACCTATCTTCTACTCTGTTACTCCCCTTATCCTACTCCTACACTCCACTGACTGTGCTCATTTGCTATGTGAACTTGTGATTCACTATAATAACTCTCATTTGCATAGGATTGTCTACTAATGCTTAGTTACATCTCTTAGACTGAGCTTCCCCCCTTAGCGCCCTCTACTCGGTGGCCATGTTGTCTTCAGCCTGCCATTCCCTTGCATTGTAAATTCATTTTAGCTATGAAATCCACATTTGTGGATCTTAATTATTAATTTTCTGCTTTTTAGGGTGCAGCGTGTTTGCGCGGCGCTGCGCTATGGTTAAACCCCGTAAATCGGGATTAAAAAAAAAGTTATTTTATTTTTAATTTGCATCATTTTCCATTGCCAATGGCCATATTTTTGCCCATTGGCATGCTTCCTCCTGTGAATGCATGCTTTTTTTCCAGCTTACACGGCTCCATTTTGCTATTTGCAGAACCATACTCAGTTATCAACTGAGTACATTTCTGCAAATAACACTACTCCTACTCGGAGAGGTTCGGGTTTCCTGGATCGCAAATTTACCTCATTTGCATGGCTTTTGCCTGCAATTGAGGAAATTTGCATATCCCAGCCCTGTCCGTGTAGGACTAGTTTGGAGAGCTCAGTTGCACGCCCCTGCCGGCTGATCCTGGATCGCTCGGTGGACATGTTGGCTTGCTGAAGTATTACTCTACTCTTAGACTCCGTGCAAGCCTTCGTGAATCCGGCCCTATGTCTTGGTTATTGGAAATGAAATGCTATTTGACATTCAGCTGTATCTGGGTGCTCTTCTATCAAGTGTTCCCTTGCTTTATATGTGACATCAGCTGCTCAACAAATAGTATTTGATTTTTTATGTGCTTATACAATGAACTCATCATTACATAATCCATTATGGGCCAGCAGTAACATTTTCCACTTTTGCATTTCAGCTTATTGTTTAATGTGCACAAGACCCTAAAGGTCATCATTAACCTTTCTGAATTTGTTCAGTCATCGCAACGATTTTTTATGGAGGAACCCTACTCTATCATTAAGACACTTTTTTAACTAGTACTGAGGCTTTTCCTTTTTTTTTTTTTGTTAATATTTGAGGCTTTTCCTGATGTGACTTATATGAAAAAAGTTGCAGTTTGGGAGCTTCCATGCACATGGAAGTCTTCTTATTTATAATTCCAAAATGACAAATGTCATTGCCTTGTTCAACAGTTTTGTTTTCCCTAGGAAAATAAAAACAAGCAATATATCTCTATAGTTTAGCACAAAGTGTTCATAAATCAATAAAATAATCTATGAAAAGCATAAAACTCCCAGTATAATATTTTGAAATAGATACAATATGCATTTTTAAACTTCACCAAAAAATTCATATAAAATGAGCAAACTTATGAACATACAACCTAGAATGTACCCTCTTTCCTCAGTTTTGTTGGCCAAGCAAGGTCAAGTCTGGTTAGTACTTGGAGAAGATACTGACTAAAATGTCCTGTTACTTTAAACTACTGACTTTTGTCATACCACAGTGAATTAATTCAAAGTTGTTTTACCTAAAACAAAGCATGGTTAAGCCTGTGTAGTGCTTCAACTTGGAGGAAACCAGCTGGGAATACAAAACATTGCAGACACCTGCTCTATCATTATTGCTCCTTCTAGTCAACCTACAAATTCAGAGCTGCCTTATGCTATTTATATTTAAGACATTTTTTTCAATAGGCCAAGAATAATTCTGATTAAAAGATTTTGTATGAGAGTGTTGGGGCATAACATGGAAACATGTTACAGATTAAGCTGGTATGTCTTGATTTTATGCACATTCTTGAATCTAAAAAAGTTGCATCTATCATGAAGAATCTAAATAAATATGGTCTTATGATTGAATTCTGTAGAATGTTCATGAGTGAGTCACAGGACGTACTAAGGATTTTCTCCAGTTTTACCCTCTATATTTGAACCATGAGGTATAATTTATGCAACTAGTTAAGCAATGTTATATATTCAGATGTTAAAGAAATAGAATAGACATTCCAGATTTTATAAACAAAATGGTACATGTCACCTGCTTTGCATCTTTTTGTACAGGTTTTATAATGATCTTTTATAAATCTTCTTAATTACTTTCCAACAATTCTTAACAAATCATGTATCCAGTCTACATCTATATTGAAGAAAACACCACACTTCGTATGTCTGTTGTATTTCTCCAAAATTTGTAAAGTGGTGTATGGCATTATTTGCAATGTGTCAAGATGTGTGTTTTGCAATACATATTACTGTTATTATTACTTAAATGATTAAGCAAGGATTATCCTGCATTATAAAGCCTGACACCTATTTTGTTTCTTTTTAATAACAAAAGACAAATTCCCTAAAAATCAATGTAAAGTTAAGTGATTCTTCCTTATCCAAGGAAAATATAATTAATGGCCTTACAAACAGGTATCCTCTTATCAGAAAATGTTCTAGCTCTCCTTAGTTAACTGCATAACTATTTTTGTCTCATTGTCTCCTTATCAGCCGATCATTTGTCAAAAGATTGCCTTATCATTTGATTTATTTTACTGTATAGGCTGTTGTATTATCAGTGAACAATTTATTCTTCTTTATATGGCATTTTGTTAAACAAACTTTTTTCTGATTTGCTAACATCTTAATTATTTTGCCCTTCCTTAAATTTACATTCTCCTAACTGTTTTTCTTTCCAGTTTCTTCACATCACTTTTAATATTATTTACAGATTGCATCCCAATTCCTTTTCATAATTTCTTGTCATCTGTATCTCTTTTATATATCTTTTTCAGTATTAGATGTAGTTTTCATTTGATGTTCAAACTATATGTACTGTAACGGAGACAGTGTGAAGCAACCAAAATTACAGCCAGTTTTCAGTTAAATCTGTTCAGCTCTGCTGTGTAGTGTCTGATATCATACCCATGTGGAAGTATTAGATTTCACCCTGGATCCCATACAAGAGACAATGAAGATAACAATAGACAATGCAACCAAGCTTTATTCCAAACTAATACCAAGCAGGCAAATACTTGGCAAAAGAAAGGAAAAATAACATCAAATCTGACCCTAAAACACAGGCATCATGGAAAAGTGCTCATCTTGACTATTTAGAGCAATGGAAGAATATAAAATCAATAATACTCCAAACCTCAAAATTCATCAGCATGGAGGAATGCTAACCCCCTTAAAACTTCTACATATCATCATCATCATCATCATCATCATCATTATCATACCATTGCTCACTATATACCAAATCATCCACTTTCCTAGAGCAGCTTAGGCCACCACTTATTCTGCAGAAACTACAGGAAGGAAGGGAGGGAGCGAAAGGAAGGACCTCAATCTGCTCTTTAAAGGTAGGTTCTTTCTTCCACCCCCTCTTGAATATAATCCTATAACTACAGAGGGTGGAAGATCAGTTTCCTAAAACTCAATGCCAAAGAGGCTGATGTACTCTATTCTACACAAAATTTATTCAACCCACCTCACCTTTATAACCTCAGTTCCTGACTCAGTAACTAATCAATCACTGCCGTTCACTCAGACCTCCTACCAACACTTATTGCCTTTTACATACTACCAATCAGACTGATGAGGAACAACAAATAACACATCCATTAGTTGCCTTCCTCCTCTCTTAACATGTGGTCATGGGTTTAACTCCCTCAAGACTAAAATGCTTTTTCATATACTTCCAGTTCACACCCACACCAACTTATTGCATCCAGAACTTTTTTGGGGTCTGGCTTCTTTAACTAAGTGACTTACCAGCTAATAATAGGCAATATTAGAAAGGACAAATAATTATTAACAAAATGACACTAAGATTATTAGTCTAGGATGTCCTGCAGTGGAGAAATTAATCTTTGTTTGCAACATATTGATATTTTCAATTTTAAGTTCATATTTTCATAACTGAGATACTTACATATTATGAAGATATAAGGTGTGAAACAACAATGTGAGAGACAGGACAATTCCCTATCAGTGCTGGTTTCTATCATATTATATTGGAAATATTGCTAGTTATTTGATAGTAATTATAAAAATAAGCACTATTTCCATAAGTAATTAATACTTCAAAAAATGAGTGACTTACAAACTGTTGCATGACATGAAGTGAAACCTTAAATGTTGTTAAATAAAAATGTTTGATATTGACACTCTAAGTTCCACATCTTGAGAGATAACCAGTATTATTTTTATTGCTAATTATACATTTCAGCATATGCTTTCATATTTCCTAAAATATCTCAACAAACGTGCTTAGAGAAGATTTTTTTTTGGTGGGGCGGGGGTTGTCTTATAAATGCTTATATCTGGTTAACAAAAATCTTCTAACAACATAAGCGTAGGTTATACAGTTTTCAAGACATGAAAATATGTTTGTGAAAGTTTACAAAAAATATAATTTGGGGTCTGTGGGAATTAGAATATATTATTGTACTAATGATAAAGACTATGAACTCACCAACTATTATTGTAAAAAATACTTCTTACTCATAGCGTTATTTGTACAGTTTTAGTAGCTTTCATTGTTCACAAAATATTTACATTTATTTATCTTATGCTTTTTAATTTTATTTTTCAGGAAATGCTCTGCAATGCAAGATATATGTAGGCTGCTCTAGGTTTGACATTCCATACCACATAGATGTTAATGAGTTAATAGTCTACATGCTAACTCCTTTTGTCCCTGGACCCCATGAATGATACAGTGAAGACACTAATGGGTGATGCTACCAGACTTTATTGCAAACTAATACCATACAGGTGAATACATATTCAAAATAATAGAATAACCGCATCAAATTTAACCATAAATCACAAACAGCATGAAAGAATGGTTAGCCCAACTATCTGTATGAACCTGACAAGTTAAAGTCAACAACAACCCAATCAGTCAAATGTTGCAGTCTGGCAGAATGCTGGCATCCAATTAAATATATCCAGAGAGCAGCATCGTACTGCTGCACACTACATACAAAAATGGACCCCCTCCTAACCACATAGGCTACTCTGCATTAATTACTAGTATGAAGGGAGGGAGGGAAAACAAGCATCTATTTCATTCATTCTCTTTCCTGTAGCACCATCATTGTCTGGATCCTTACATCTCATCCCAACCTTTCTCAAACTCAGGAATGCTTTCAGACCTCCTCAGCGACCATCTTCTAGACTTTGCTGACCATTACCCATGCCCTCTCCTGCAATAACACCATTACATACACACACACAATCTCTCCCATTTCAACCCCCAGACTTTCTCTGAATGACTAAGACTTACTGACTGGTCCCCCCCCCAAAAACCCTGCCCCTCAATAGTGCCACTACCTACTTAAATGATACATTTATGAACACTCTCAACAACCATGCCCCTATAAAGACCAAGCAAATCAGAGCCAATGCCTCCCCCTGGCTGTCCAAAGAAACCAAACTTGCCATGGTACAAAGAGATAAAAAGTAAAAATAAAGAAAGCACTCGTTGAGCAGCAACAGATTTACTGAAATAATTCCAACACTCAGTACAAAAAAGTATGCGCTTTCGTCAGGCACATAGACCAAACTTCTTCAGACAATAAAAAACATGATATAACAGTTCAGCTTATAAACCGTCACCCCCACCCCCAATCATTGCTTACTTTATTGACATCAACTGCTAATAGAAACAGTATCATTCAATCCTGGTGGAGTATGGGCATTAAGAAAGACCTGCCACCAGGTCTCCCTATCTTCCAACCATAATTTCCAATGTGTCAAATGTTTTTGGACAGGGGGTACCCCAAGTATTTGGTTAATAATATCAGAAAGGAAGTTACGGACAAATGTATTAAAGGTCATTTTAGGCCAATTTTGAATGATAATACTGATTATCCATTTATTAATGTTGACATAACAAATGTGGGTGACTGTACTATTACTGTGGAATCGGCTCATGTGAATATGGGAAGTGTGAAGAACTTGATATCCTGTCCATTGGTTACAACTTTTTCTAGTGAAAGTGGTATCATACAGGCAATAATTAGTAAAAATTGGGCAATTTTGAACAGTGACCCTACGTTGGGAACCTGTTTTGGTAAACATCCAGAATTTGTATATAGACAGGGTAAAAGTATCAAAAATGTATTGGAACAAGTTAGGACAGGTGAAGTACAGGGCAAAATGACTACCTGTGGTGCGTGTAATCAGTGTAAGAGTGGTTTGATGACATCTAAGGTTAAAATTGTTAATAAATTTATTAATATTAAGGGCAAGTTTAGTTGTCATACCCAAGGAGTTGTTTATGCTGCCCTTTGTTCCCATTGTCCAGGTTTTTACATTGGGAAAACCCAACGTAAGTTGAGTCAGCTGTTTTATGAACACCTTTATGAAATTCATAGGAGAGAAGAAAAAAATGCCCTATATAGACATATAAAATTTTTTCCTGACCATATGTTTAAATTTGTGGTGTTACAACAGATCAGGAGGAGTGAGCAAGGGGGACCTTGGAAAGTATGGTTGGAAGATGGGGAGACCTGGTGGCAGGTATTTCTTAATGCCCATACTCCACCAGGATTGAATGATACTGTTTCTATTAGCAGTAAATTAAAACTTAGAGTATTGGATAGGTAAATACATATATATATATTTTTAGGAAAAACTGTATGAGCTATACACTTCAGGGTATTTACATACTCATTTTATTTATTTTATATTTTGCTGTAAAACATATAGATTGAATTTCATTGGTACTAGATGTGAAATCATAATTATTTTATTGATTTATATTATATTGATGTCAGTTAAGTAAGTAATGATTGGGGGTGGGGGTGACGGTTTATAAGCTGAACTGTTGTATCATGTTTTTTATTGTCTGAAGAAGTTGGGTCTATGTGCCTTATGAAAGCGCTTACTTTTTTATACTGAGTGTTGGAATTATTTCAGTAAATCTGTTGCTGCTCAACAAGTGGTTTCTTTATTTTTACTTGTTATCAGTTTTGGTTTGTTTTTTACAAAGAGATAAAACCTGGAAACTATACCAAAACAATCAAACTACCAAATTTCCTACTTGAATTCAAACAACTTTGTAACTCTATAAAAACAAAACTTATAACCAGAGACCACAAATTATACTATTTCAAACTTCAAACCAATCACTCAACCAACCCTAGAAAGTTATGGGCCTCTATCTCCTCCCTCCTCCACCCTGGTAACAAAGAGATCCCCTGCCCAAACCCAAACCTTACTGACCTAGACATTGCCACCCAATTTAACTCCTTTTTCATAGATTGCATAGCCAAACTATCATCCTCTTTTCCCCACTCCCCCAACATCAACTCTGCTACCCCCTCAACCCCACCAACCACTCCCTTCCCTCTCTTTCCTTCAACCTCCAACCCATCCCCACATGTACTATAAAACTACTACTCTAACTAAATCCTAGCTGGAACGCACCTGACAATCTCCCTACAACCTTCCTAAAACTTTTTGCTGGCAGTATAGCCCTTCCCATATCCATCTTAATCAACAGATCCATCTAAGAATCATATGTCTGCCAAGCATACATCATCCCATTACATAAAGGAGGAAATAACACTGACACCTCCAACCTCAGCCTTATAGCTACTCTTTCCCTTCTTTCAAAAATCCTGGAGAAATGTGTCCATACTCAACTCATGTCATATCTTAGCCAAAACAACCTTCTCACCCATATTCAACATGGCTTCCGCCCTTGCCATAGTACCATGACTCCCTCCTATCCTTTCTTAAAACCATAAATCAAGCTTGCAACTCTGGTAAACTGGTCTCCCACTCTCTACTCTTGACTCAGCTCTCATCTCTCAACCTCTCCACCTCTCCCTTAGCCTGATTCTCAAGCTACCTCTCAGAACATCAACAAGCTGTTCAATGTAAATACTCATCCTCCATCTTTCAACATACCCCCACTGCAGTCCCACAGGGTTCTGTACTAGGACCACTACTCTTCAATATATTTATTAACAACTTTCACCTTGCCATCCCTGACTCATCAATAATCCAATATGCAGATGACTCAACTATTATCTGGTCAGCTTACACCCCCTCTGACCTACTTCTAAAAACTCAGTGAGCCTTCTCTAAGACTGAATCCTGGATGAAAAATAACCATCTTGCCTTTAATGCTAATGAAACAAAACTAACAATCTTTTCCGATTCTAGAAAATCCCTAATACACAAAAACTCTTTCTCAATACTCAGTAGTAATAACATCCCAATCAAAATTGTATCTAATATCAAACTCCTTGGCGTAATCATTGACGAGCATCTAAAATTTGACACCCATATTCTATCCACCATTAACAAAAAAACAAACAAAAAATAGGACTTCTATACAGGCACAACCGCTTCCTCTCCCCCTCCACCAGAAAAACCCTAGCATCTTCCTACCATCTTCCCTCCCTAATGAATGGTGCCCCCCTGTTAAACAATCTCCAACTCGGTCTACAATCCAAGCTCAAATCATGCTATAATAAAATAAGCAAATTTGCTACCAAACTCAAAAAGCTCCTCCCACCACTGCCTTTCTCTCCATACACTACAGTGGCTTGACCTTCCCAGTTACTTGACCTTGCTTAAACTCACAAATGCCCACAAGCTAATCTACAAACCTACTAGCTGCCCTTCTCTCTACCTCACTAAGCCCCTACATCACTGACTGCTCACTCTGATCAGAAAACCAAAACCTGCTACAGATCCAGAAACCATCACGACCCCCATGGCCACCTCCTCCTTTCCTACTGCATTTCTAAACTATGGAACTCTCTCCTTCCCACTCTTTGTAATACCCAGGACCACACTAAATTCAAATCTCTCTTGTTCTCCTATCTTACTACTAAGTGGATATGCACTCCCCAACTTAATTTCCCCTCTAACCATCAACCTCTCTACTCTCTCTCTCTCTCCCTGCAACAACTACTTCTATAATCACCCATCTACACCCTAATGCAACAAGCCACCTATAAAAAAAAATTATTAACTCACTTATGTTTCTGTATCAAAGATGTCATGTTATTGTAATCTATGTTGTGTGTCTCTGTGAATTTATTGTAAGTTACAACATTATTTCATGTTGTCACATTATCTTATTGTAAACTGTCAATTTTTGCATTTGTATTTTCGATTTCTCTGTAACTGTTCATTGGAGCTTTTCTCCCTGGGCCACCCCTGAAAATGGGCTTTTCATGGCCCAGTGGACTTCCTCGCTTATCAAACTGAAATAAATAAATTTAAAGGAAATATCCTTCTTTGACCCACCCTCCCCCTTCCTTCTAGTCATGTAATAAACCAAACAACAATAAACTCTATGCCATCATGTCTTTGAAACCAGTGAAAGATACACTTTAAATAGGTAAAGACCTATGCCACTAAGGTGGACACCATCAGCTGTTAACTAGAAGGGGTCCATCTACAACCCCTTTTCTCTAAACCAAGAGGGGTCCTTCTCTGCCAAATCCAGTGCTCCAGCACTGAGAAACCTAAAGCTAACCTTGCCATTCTTTGATTAATGTATTTTTTGGTGGTCTCCACCATTTTTATGCTGTCAGCAGACCTCCAAACTAGCATTGGAATAATGGCTGACAAGAATAGTGCTACTCTTGGAAGCTTTTCCATAACCAGCATCAAATCCCTAACAATCCAGGGGAGGAGCTTACAGTTGGGTACTGCACCAAATTCCTTACCCCTTAAATGCATGACTAAAAAGTGAGGTACTTCATCAGCTACCTGAGCATCATTCAGAATACCCTTCAGATGTTTCCATTATAAAACTTGTGACCTCACCAAAAGACCTCAAAAATTCACTGGGTCAGTGACCAAATATACATAATCAGTCTTCACTGCTGCTTGTCTGGCTGTCCAATATGAAGGAATGGTCCAAAACAACAACTTTCTTCCTAAGTATAAAGGAGAAATACAAGTAAACAGTGTACAACTTGTTTACAAAATGATCTAGTCTACCTCCCTAATATAGGATAAAAAGGCTTATGATGCCCATCTGCACATTTTCTTAATACACACAATCAACCTGTCTTCACTGGCTAAATCAGACACCTTGTGGCATGTGTCATCAATGCCAACATGTGTTTTCTGGTTCTAGTATTAAAGTGCAGGATAAGATCATAAAAATTAGAGGCAAATACAGCTGTTATTCATGAGCAGTTGTTTACATCGCCATATGTACACAATGTACTGCTTACTATGTTGGAAAGTCCCAGAGTAAGTTGTCACAACGGATTTATGAGCATTTTTATGAGATTACACAACATAAAGAAACTAACACATTATATAGACACTTAAAAATATTTCCCCAACATACGTTTAAGTTTGCTGTTTTATAACAGGTGCAATGTGCTAGTCGGGGTGGCCCATGGAAATTATATCTTGAGTAAAAAGAGGTATGGTGACAGATTTATCTGAATGCTAACTGTCCACCAGGTTTAAATGATACAGTGTCTGTTTTTAGTTTACTGAAACTTAAAGTGTATGATAGATAAAGTAATAACATGCATATTTATTTATTTTATTTTATATTTCATATTTTTACATTCTATGAGAATAGATATTATTAGGGATATATAGTTTGTATAATATAAAATGTTGATCACCAGTATAGTATAGTATAGTATAGCAGTATTATAAAAAGTCTTTTTATTGCTTTTCAAGTCCTTGAATGTGGATGTCTGCATAGCAATAGCTGTTACAAGCAATTTATTCATAGAAAGCATGTTTTTTATGTTGCTAATATATGAATGATGGTTCGTATTCTATTGTTGTGGTAGTTTTTTTCAAGTTATATCATGTGGGGTTAATTCATGATTTGATTGGCTGCTGTATAGTAAGTATTTCATGGGTATATATAGTTAGTTAAATTATTTCATGATGTCTGATGAAGTTTGGTGATTTTAAACACGATAAAAGCGCTTACCAATTCAAAATAAAAGGTTGGATTTTATCTTGGCGTCAACTTTTTTAATTTGGTACTAGTCTTTATTTGGCTACCATTTCCACTTGCTGCACTTTGGATTTTCAGATTGGTATAGTCTCAATACCCCAGTCTTGAACTAACCAACACAGTACTCAGTAAGAACCCCCACCATGACAGTCTGTCCTAAGAATTATAATTAAACACTAAAATGTAAACTAACTGAATGTCATGTTTTTAGAGTCAGACAACCACTCCACTATTGTTATCCTTTTAGTTCCTCAATGGTCAGTTGATCTTGGCACAGTTACTCAAAGATGAGTACTTTGTGCAATTCAGTGAGTGAGCCAATCAAACACAATCTGTCATGGCAGGTCTTAGATGAAATGTAACCCTGGGAAAAGGACTGCATGTCACCCCCCTGCTATCCACCATTCCCCAAACCATCACAAACATAATGCACCCCTCTGCCCCATTTTCCACACATTATACAGATTACTTTATATTTGTTTCTTTTTAATACAAACTAACTGGGTAAGACTGTGTGGAAATAATTGAATTATGCTATGGATCTGGGTTTCGGATGTCCTGAAGTGAATTATATAACTTTTTTTCAAATATTTGGCCTAGTGATGACAAAACAAAAACTTTAACTAAGTGCTGAAATCTAGTCTTGGTCCTCTTCAATCTTTTTGTACATGTTTTCAACATAACCTACCTGAATAAGCTTGCATGTAATAGTTGTAGAGGA
The DNA here is from genome assembly GCF_019279795.1 of Protopterus annectens. Taxonomy (NCBI): domain Eukaryota; kingdom Metazoa; phylum Chordata; order Ceratodontiformes; family Protopteridae; genus Protopterus; species Protopterus annectens. The sequence continues at coordinate 830,592,787 of NC_056735.1, forward strand.
ATTAAGTGCAATAAAATAGAGGTCTAGGAACTACTAGACTTCCAGAAGCCATGGGGTTCTAGATGTTATGTGGTATATTTTCAATAAATGATACCCTGAACAAATATCATAGCGAAGGGAAGAAATTAATTTTTTACTTTTTTTTGAAGGAAAAATAAGTTGAGTCCAAGACTTAGTGTTCAAAGGTGACAAAATTGTGATTCCCAATATACCGAAAGACAAATACTTGTAAGGACATTTAAATTGCACCAAAGAATAGTGCCTGCCACCCAAACAACCATCACTCACCATAAAAGCTAGTCATCTTCTATGCTCCTCTCTGATGTTAGATACAGATGAAAGTGAAAGAAAAAGAAATGGGAACAGTTAAATATTTCAGGCTGATGCTGTCATACATAAAGACAGCATGTTACCTCACTCCTTTGCCTCAAAGGCAGCCTCATTCTGTGTACAACTCTGATGTCATACTGGAATTACATTTAGCGAACAAACAGATGCAGTCACATAATTCCGCTTATTACTATCAGATGTATACACACAAATGTTTTCCTGCCTCCATACTCGACAACCAAACACATCCATCAGTGTACATGTTCAATACTTGAATATGAAAAAAAGTGAATAGAAAGTACAATTTATTCCAGACTATTGCTTTGAAATAGTGTACTGCACCTAGACAAGCCTTATCAACATTCTGTGCAGGCGCCTGACGACTGATTGTGAAACAAGTTAAACAAATATTAACAACAAAACTATCTCAGATGTTTAATTATTGGCAAATAAAAGAGATAATGGCTACACACGTTATATGCTCCTTCTGTGCATTTCTAAAAACAACCAGATTTATACTATGTAGGGCCCAGATAAGAGATTGGGTATTTTTATTATGCTTATATTAAAATCCCTTCATTGAGTGTGATGGTTGCTGCCATGCTCCCAGAAGATATAAGGGTATGGAAGTCCTATGATACATTTTATGAATTATTTTTGAAAGACAAATTAATTTTTTACTGCTTCCCAGAGCAGATACTGTATGTATGTGCCTTTCAAAAATTCTCTGTGATGCAAACAAACATTTACAACACTCTTGACAAGCCAGGGCTGTCATAAGGTTCAGTGATGATTATATTTTCACACAAGCATAAAAACTACATCTAATAAACCAGATTTGTCAAAGGATATGCACACACACACACACACACACACACACACACACACACACACACACACACACACACACACACACACACACACACACACACACACACACACACACACACACACACACACACACACACACACACACACACACACACACACACACACACTGCACACTTTAATCCATCCATGCTGATGTATTCAACTCCCATAGCAACCCAAGGAGCAGGTAATGCAATCCACAGGGTTTAATGGGCAGATATTCAAAAGAAGTAAAAAAAAAAGAAGCTAGGTCTTTCTCCATTATCAAATACACACTGCAAAAATGTGCACAGAAAACTTATAGAATTTCTAATTAATTTGCCACATATCTATGGGATGTGGTAGGATGAATTGTACACGTACAATGGGAGTACATGTACATTCTTCACTGAAGGCATACCAGCCAAGAGCTGAAACAAAAAGCCTCTTGCACTGAAGCAGCAATGTTACTTTCTTTTCCACTGTGCCACCCTGCACAGTTACCTACAGGCAGCTCTTGGGGATGTTAGGGGAAAACAGAGCACCCAAAAAAACCCACAGAGAGCCACAGATACATACAAACACCATATACAAGATGTCAACCAAGATAACTGAATGTTGTGACATGGCTTAATGACTATACCCTTGTACCTGTGATCAGTTGTGTCACACACATTCTGTCCAGACCAACAAATATAGTCAAATATTATGTACATGTCTGAAATCGGACTGTGACAGAAAGTTAAAGATTTATAGATTACTTATCATTTGCAATATAGTGCAACATCCCCTCATTTACATATATACAATTCACAGCAATGATTATATTATAATGATTTCAGCAAAATTCAATACAATGGGTAGTACTGTTTCTGTCAAGACTGATCAGTGACTGTTTACTTGTAATCAATAACAGCGGGATAAGTCACATTTGTCCACAGACTACCCCCATACTCAGCAATTAATAAATAAATAAATAGATAAAACAATAATGGATGGATCAGTTTTAGACACACACTGCAGTCAGCCACATTAAAAGTATTTTAATCATATTTTCAGTTTAGTTTAAGAATAAGGGATAAAGGCAAAAATCATTTAAAACTCAGGGGCAAAGCTAAAAATAATGGAATTACAAATACTCAGAATCAAAGGTGAATTTGGAATATTGTTCTTATATACTAAGATCATTGTTATAATAACAGGCTTTACATTAGCATGTGATTTCTATATGATATAAACTATGAAACTCAAATTGCTGTCATTATGTAATTGCAATCCTCAAAAATATGTCAGAAGCCTGCAAACTTTAAAAGGAAGACACCAAAAGTATCAGGCTTTCTGCAATATTAGGGAAAGTCTACATTTTACTTCATGCAACAGTCTATTACTTCAAGCAGTTCACTGTCTAGAATTTCTAGATGGATGCCATGGAAAGAAAAAAAATCGTACCCATTAATATCTCTGTCTGTACTTTGTCAGTAATTTTTCTTTCTCACTGTTTGGCATGTTATACTATTTAAGACTTTCAGTATAAACTTTAGAATTTCTGCGCTTTCACTAAGGACTCCCACCCATGAAATAAACAATGAATTCTGATTCAGAGCATAACTTTTTTTATAGGACAAGTCAAAAGTTTAAAAATGACAGCATTTCTTTAAAGAACACCTTTATTCCAAACAGCTGTGGTAGGTTGTAGTGACTTTTTTAATCTCTGAAAGAAAATAAATAAGTAATTAAGCTAGAAAAGTACTTCTGGCAGAATGGACCCTGATTATTTAATGATGGAATCAGCAATGCACAAGACCATTTGATCCCACCCAGTAATGTATCTCTATGCCATGTGCTCTTGATCTTCGCTAACAAATTAACCTGAGGCATTTTTTCTCCTCCTTCACTCCTGCTCCCATCACCAGCTGTTTTTCTGTAACCACTCTCATTCTTCCCTTATAAATACATAAGTGTTCTGTACCCACTCTCAGTATTCCCTTATAAATACATAAGTGTTCTGTACCCACTCTCAGTATTCCCTTCTAATATCCTGCCTGTGGTCTGGGAAGCAGAGATGTGTTTACTTGTATCGTGTGTTTGTATGTTTCTCCTGTATAGGTGGGGGTGGTTGATGCTATGTGTTACACGTTTGTTGATTGGACCCCTCACCCCCATTTGCACGTCCTGTGAACATATGTAATTCGTAACTGCTGTATCATATCCTAGCTATTTACATGTGTATATTTACACACACATACACACACACACATATATATATCTATATATATATATATATATATATATATATATATACATTACTATATACAGATATATCTGTATATGAATGCATACATGTATATATTTATATATTGCTGTCTATGTATATCTAACAACATATGGGTGTATGGGTGTCTGCATATGTATATATCTATATGTGGGTATGTATATGTATTCTGTCTCTGTATCTATACATTTGTACTAAAAAGAGGGAGAGGTATATCTCCATGTCACTATGGGTAGATATGCACATGCATTCCTCTACATATATACATCTACATCTGGTTATTCCATTCTCTGCCATGTAGATTAGACTTTGCTGTAGTAGGACTCGTAGTGAGTATGGCTGCTCGTTAGGTGATGCCTCTGTCCAATGAACATTTTTGCTCACATCCCTGGGGCTGTCCATATAGGCCCACATCAGCCAGCACCTGCACACCTAGACCCAGAAATAGCTACCCATAGTTCCCCCACCCGCACCTCCTCTACTGCACCCATCCTTACTCTGAGTGCAGGTCGGATCTGAACACACCACTATATGCTGCCCACTCTCCACTTCACAGGACCCATGTCGTATGTTGTCTCTACCCATGGGTCATCAGGCTTTCCCACACTTGTATTCCGGGTATGTACATACCCCAGCGAGAATGGTCATTGTATCAGCTTCCTTGGTTATATGTCTATTTTTGGGGCGTCCCGCAAGGGATGCTCCTGTCTGTTCCAAGATTAGAAGATTAGATTTCATGGGTGCACTCTGTCCCCCCCCCCTCCCGGTTGTATCCTGCCTGTGGTCTGGGGAGCAGTGGAGTATTTACATTGTTTGCAGGTTTGTGTGTATGTTTCCTCTGTCCAGCTGGGGGGGGCGGGTCATGCTACGCGTTACATGTTTCTTGCTTGGGCCCCTCACTTCCATTGGCATAGCCTGTGAACATATGTCATTCTTGTGTGCTGTTTCCTATCATAGCTGTATATCTGTGTATATCTATGCACACACACACACACACACACACACACACACACACACACACACACACACACACACACACACACACACACACATGCTATGATGAACAAATATTGTTAAGTGAAATGGCCCATTTGAAACAAGACTTCATGGGCAGAGGTTACAATGAGGGCGACATTAATAAGATTTATACACAAACAAAAAAACTTAGGAAGAGTACAGCTAAACCTTTTTACTCGGCAAGAGTCCCAGGCTTAAATAATAACAGCAAGGTAGATAGATCTAGATTGTCTATAGTTTTGCCCTATAGTAACAACGTTAATAGAATACAGAAAGCCATTAGAGATAATTGGCATATTTTGTTGGTTGATGACAATATTAAGGAATTGATAGGAGAGTATCCATCTTACACTTATAAGAATTGCAAGAGTTTGAAACAAAAATTATGCTATCCTAAGGGAGCAACCAATAATCAATCTAAGGTACATCCCTTAGCAATGGGCACAAAAAAATGAAGGACTTGTGCCCAGTGTAGATTCATTGATGAATCTAGATTTCAGGCATCCTGATACATGATATCTTTGGGAGTTAAAAAATACTTGTAGCTGTACAACCAAAAATGTTGTATACGTTGCCCATTGTACCTTCTGTTTTTGCTTTTATGTGGGAAAAACAAATAGAACTTTGAAAGAACATATAAGGGATCATAATTATTGTATTCAAAGGCAGGAAGAATATAATGCTATAGCTAAGCATGTTAAGAGTTTTGGATCCCATCATACGTTTTTATTTCAAATATTGCACATTCAATATGATAATCTACGGAATGGTGACATTGCTAATGAAACTGAGAGTGCAGAACTAAAATGGATTTTTAGGCTAGCAGCACACAGGGGTAGAGGGTTAAATGATGCCATCTCCCTCAAACCCATTTTGAAAGCTAGAGGTTATAGATGATGTATGCATGTATATAATTCTCTATATTTTCAAATATTTTACATGTGGAAATAAGCGATGTTTATACATTTATATATTATATTTATATGTGCATATATATTTATGTATACTATTTATATATTTATATAGTAGTAGTTTTGTTTTAATATGTCGTTGTGTCAATTATATTCTAGGTTTAAAACATTATACAATTATATTTAAAGATAGGGCAGTTATCAAATGTCAGGTACAATTCAGCTTGCATTGTTTGTATGTATATTCTTGTTACTTATTTCTGGTTTAGGCAACAGATTGGTATAGAATGTGAGACAGGATAAAAGGGCTTTATGTACCTTTAAATAATCATTGTTTTAAATTGGTTGAACACAACAATTAACAATTTAATTCATTATATAACAGAGTGGATTTCTGAAACATTTTATCGTCTGATGAAGCGGACTATAGGTTCCGTGAAAGCGCTTACGAATTGCTATGCTGTTTTGTTCTGCTATTAAAATATTTTATTTTGTAAACGTCACCGGTTCGTTATTTGCTTGATTCAACCAGCGTGTTTCCTATATATATATATATATATATATATATATATATATATATATATATATATATATATATATATATATGTGTATATATCTATCTATATATATATATATATATATATATATATATATATATATGTATGTATATGCCTGTAGGGCAATGCATACCCCCACGCAAATGCACTTAAACACACTTACTGGTGCTTATTTATGCTTAAACCTGCTTACTACTGCCTTATTCATTACGACACTGACACTTTGCTCCAGTTCAGTTTTAATTGTTATTATGCAGGTTATACAGCAGACAGATGTCGAAATATTTTCATATACAGATTACCAATGGAAAATGGTATGTGCTAAAGTGGGATTCGGAAAGGGAATGTGTGTTCGTTAGGTGGATGCTCTAACCACTACACTATTGCTGTGCTGCTTCATTTGCATATATACCCATATACCCATGACTCCTAGTTCCCCAAACACCCACCCCAACACTACACTAACACAGCAGTCATCCATTCCCCAGTTGAATACACAGTGTATCCACACCACTACACATCGGCCACTCCCTACTCCTGTAGACCCATCCCATGGGTTGACTCACTCCACGTATCCTCAGACATCCCAAACTTTTAGTCCACAAACATTGGTGAAATGAGTGACCAGTAGGACTCTATTCACAATTTTTTGGTTGTCCCACCTGGGACACATATGTCTTTATTTCAAGATTAGACTCTATAGTCATTACATCATTACTCCCATTAACATGACACTACAATAAGTTAATAGGTATGATTATGTGGTAACACACACCTTACACATGACAGCTAATAATGTACGAGTTCAGCGAAATTATTTTACAAATAAGACCGGTTTAGTGATTGGCATTGCCGTTGCAGGCAGATCACAGGAATGATTCCATGTGTGAGAAAGTCCTCACATTTGATTTTTTGAGAACAGCACTGACTTAGGACATTGTACACACTTCTGCATTTTAGCAGTTTCATCCCTTCCCTCTTATGCACAATCTATTATTCTATCTACTATTGAGGTTTGTAGGGGCACTTTCATGTTATTTATGTCTGCAAAAGGAATTAATGTGTTACAGGGAATGTACTTCTACATATAGATTTATGCATGTGTGTATGCATGTATACCTATAACGAACTCGCTGACCTCCACAAGGAGGTCCAATTATAACCAGGCCATCCAAACTTGACACACCTGGATTCATAATTTCATACCCATAGTTGCTCCACCCCACCCGAGTTCGACATACCCACAAACCATCCATTTTCCATTTGCTATCACAGCCATGACATACCTCCACACATTGCCCTCTCCCCAGCGTTAGGGGCCCTACACATATGTTGTCCCAACCCATGTATTATCAGGCTCTCCCATCATTAAGTCCTTGAACATACCTGCCCTTGCTTGTGTAATGGTTGGAGGTCCAACCATCCTAGCAATTTTTGAGTGGTCCCACCAGGGACTACCCTTGTGATTGTTTGTAAAGTAGACTTAGCCGATCGGCAATGTTACTCCCACTGGTAATATTCTGCGTATGGTGTGAGTAGCAGTGCTTTGCTCACTCCTGCCCAGCTTGATATGACATACTCTGACAGCGTTACATAATACTGGGGTTGCTGTTGATTCCCTTCTCATTCCTTTTGTATGCTTTATTGTTATGTTGCTCTTTCTTCATATATATATATATATATATATATATATATATATATATATATATATATATATTATATATATTTTATATATATCTGTACATACTCATGCACATACATCTGCATAATTATATACATTTCCTATGCTGGGCACTACTTACACCCACGCAAGCACACTCAGACTTGCTTACTGGTACTTATATATGTTTACTACTGCTTATTTCTGCTTGCACCTGCTTACTAGTGCCTTATTCATTATGACATTACCACTTTGATTGAATGACATTAGTTAAACATTTCATGCGGTACTCCAGTTCACATTTACATGTTATTATGTAGGTTATACAGCAAAACGACATTCCACATGGAAAATGATATGTGCTATAGTTGTACTTGAACCGTAAATGCCTGTTTGTTAGGTGGATGCTCTAACCACTACACTATTGACGTTAACGTTGATTTGGCATGTTTTTCTCTATTTGGATGATTTTGATGTGTAAGCTACAATAAGCAGGAGGCAGCGAAGTGCAAACACGCTTCGCTTATACTTTCAATATTGAAGCAATACAAATGTAAAATAGGAACACGGGGAATCTAATTGTGTAAGTTCTAGGGATGGGGCTCAACATTCCGCTACGTGCTTGTGTGTTTACTACTTTGATTTTATTTCAGTGTTCGTGGACATTGAATTAATTGCTTACAATTAAAGGCCGGCTCTAATAGTAAGCATAGTAGGTTGTGCAACTGTGGGGGCATGTTTCCACCTCCATAGAGCACTTAAACATGCCCCCTGCAATCGCACACTTTTCCTGTGCACGTCGAGAGTGTGGCAGCACGCCCCCATAAATATTCATATGGCGTTGCTGCACCATCTGTAATGAGGATGCTTGACGCAAGGCTAAAACCATCCTTGTGCCGAGCTTCATGAATCCTGGGGTAAGAGTCCTTACATATTTGTCTTTCTTTTCCAGAATACTCTTAAATTCAAAATCTAAATATTTTGCACAGGCAGATGTAATAGAGTTTCTTCCATCTACTAAAGGGTGCATAGGTGGATCCCTTATAGATTTATGAATTTTTGGAGTTCCAAAGAATACTGGGACTCGTGGTGAAGTTACATTCAAGTAATTATACAAGTCAATGTCTATCTTTCTTTCTAAGAAAATATCATTTATTTGCATGTATATTTTTCTAACTGCGGTGGTGGTGCTGCGGTAGCGTTGTCACCTCAGAGTTAGATGTTGTCCTGTTCGATTTTCAGCTAAAGTGTCTTCTGTGTGGAGACATGCTGAATGGGCGTACCTTCGTTGAAGGTTGTGCGTCAGAGCTGGCAACTCGGCATGTAAAAATCTACTGCCAATCCTTAGTGGACCGGAGTTCCGCTGTGGCGACCCCTAACCGGGAAAAGCCAAAAGACACAACATTTGCATGTATATTTTCCTGTATGCTTCATTTAATTCATTCAGTGATACGTTTTGATATGTTTTAGGTATCCAAAATTCTTTGTAACCTATTGTTGTAATTGTGTATGTTCATAATTACTGCTCCTCCCCCTTTGTCTGGTTTCATAATACGGACTTTTTCCCCTCTCAGATATTTTAATATGTTTTGTTCCTGTTTGTTCAAGTTATTATTGTTGTTTTCATTTCTCCTATACATATGGAAATTTTTCAAATCTAATTTGCATATTTTCTCATAAGTCAAGAAAGGCTTAGGGGAGTGTTTTTAGAGCTAGAAAGGCTTGGGGAGTGTTTTTCGAGCTCCATTATTGGTAATGCATCTATACATGATAGAAAGGCTTGGGGAGTGTTTTTAGAGCTAAAAGAATTACAGTGGCAAGTAAGGCTACAAACAGACATTTGGCCTGGTATAAATGAATGCAGTTCAATAGCCCCAGCCCTTAAATTAAAAGCTTTAAAAAGGGACAAAATAAAATAATAGACAATATTGGAATATTAAGTTTAGAAAAATTTATAACAATGAAATAATAATAGGAAGGTTAAAGTATGTTTTGTTAAATAGATTTGTAAAATTTTTTCTTAAGGTATTGTGGCTTTAAAATTTACATAAGATGAATGATTAAGTATATGACATCTTAAATGATGAGATCCAATCAGAATGAAAGATGGATTTTTTAAATGGGGATAAAGTAATGTTCATTGTCTGATGAAGTTTAATACTGTTTTAAACAAAAGCGTTTACCATTTTATTATTTTTGTCAATAAAAGTACGTAGTGATTTTAATATAGCAGTAGTGCTGTTTTTTAAATCTGAAACAGCCTGAACTTGGCCATCTGGCTTGTTTTATTTCATCTGTTATTGTTCACTGGATTGGATTTATGCCTGTTTTCACCATAAAATCTTTTTGATTTTCATGTATAATCCAAACATGAATTTTGTTTATATTAATATACAACTGTCTATGAAAGTGTATATATAATGGCTGCAAAGGATAAAGAAAAAACATCCACTGACTCCCGCATCAAGTGTGTGTGTGTGTGTGTGTGCGTGTGTGCGTGCGTGCGTGCATGTGTGCGTGTGTGTGTGTGTATGTGTGTGTGTGTATGTGTGTGCATACACAGAGAGTAATGATTTGTAGAAATTGTCATTAAGGTTTTGGATCTTAAAGATTCCAATTCTACCTGTCATAAATGTTAGATTTACTCAAACGTTTATAACTACCTATTTATGAGTTTATGTTTCTGTGTATGACATACATTAACTACTGAATTAATAAATCATTCAGTCAGTTGCATAAACTTAAAATAAATGCATGTTACACCAGATAAATGGCCACAACACTGTATGCTGTTTTGTTAGCAAAAATTATACTGAGTGATATTTAGTGGGATCATGATACAGATCTTTGGAAGGTCATGCTATTTTCTTTGTCTTGGTTCCATAGAAAAAAATTACTTTTGAATTTTAGCTAACAATTAAAGCTTACATAGTTGTGACATACAAACAGTGACTTTAAAAGCATGGATGGATGGGGTAACTGTGCATCAGTCTTACCTATTAATAAGTACATGGCTAAACACTTTAAATATTCATATTTATAAAAAACACTTTACTGACTCTAATTTTTCCTAGTCTGTTATTGTTGTGTATAAGTGAGCTTTTAGAGGGATATTCAAATAAATTAAGATATCATTATTTTCACTACAATAATTCATAAAAGGGTCTTGGCGGCTTTAGAGGACATTGATTTTTTTTCCAGCATCCTTCACTGTTTGCTGCATCATTATAATAATTAAAAAATGACACACCATGCATGTCTCATCCTCCCTCTTTAGCCTGCACAACTCTGCAAATGCACATTTGGTCTTTATATAACATAGTAACAATATTCTCTTCTCTCTACCCTCTAATTATATCCTCCCTACCTACCAATATATATTCCCCCTACCATCTAATCTAATAAAGTATCTCTACCCACATATTACTATTAAAATATAATAAATAACTATAGACATTACTGCTTCACCTCTTCAATGCTTAATCTTTATTATACATCCCACCCCTTCATAATGCTGCTAAGCAAGTTCTATCTCAAATTATTTATTGCATCTAATATCATGTTATAGTCTGTCTCAGGAATTCAATAAACTCTGTGTAGACTTCATTCAAAGCTTACACAGAGTTTACATGTTAGCGAGAGGAGCAGCAGCGCTCACCGCATATTCATTCTGGTCATTGTACTTACATATATACAATCACAGTTTTGTGGGTGGCAACAGTGCTGCTGCCCCTAGGATATCATGTAGAATAGCATGAGCACAGAAACAAGTAGCATTCAGGTTTGTTTATGAGCAAACCTGGTTGGCGAGATTGCGTGGAAGTCATCAATGCCTACCAGGGGTGAATATATTGCAAAAGCAGCAGTATTTACACAATAAAGAAACATGTACTGAGTGCAATATACACTATACCAATTATTTGCATAATGAAATAATGGAAGAGGGCAGCAAGAGTACATATGAGGAAAAGTACACTAGGCAGGAAAATTTGCTGATCAAAAATGGGAAATAACATGAATGATTGGAAAGACTAAAGAGTAAGAGGTCATGGTAAATATGGCAATGTCCTCAAGATGGGATATATCAGTGTATCTATACTTCCAAGTCAAGTCAATAGCATCAAATTAAACACATATGTAGATAACACTGTACGTACTGCTGTTTACATCGCCTTTATGAGTTTATTATATCATCACACCTGATAGTATATTTTTGTGACAGTCATACAAGGTTACATGTCAATAGAGGTGACTATTTGTGATACAAACTTCACTGGTATGATCACTGGAGAGGACATTTACAAGGACAGGATATACAATGGGGTATGTGCATATTCTGAAGATATGCAAACTGACTTGCTTGGATATAAATGACATGTCAGCATAGCTCTGAAACAATCAGGGGTACATAGCAACAGACACCTGGACAAATGTAGACAGAAACAAGCAGAATCACGGACACTTCTAAAATATTATGACGATTATTCTGTGGCTTCGACAGAATATGTGAGTGTGACTTATTGTACATATTCTGCAGTAATATACATGTACAACTGTAATAATTGCCAGTATTCTATAAGCAGAATTTACCACCCTGTTGACCAAAATGATTACTTTTTAAGGGGTAAGAGGAACGGTGTTAAAAGTGGAGTTGAAATAGGGGCCAATCCTGGCTAGTTGAGAGGTTTGTGGCACATGTAAGCCACAATCCCCTCTTACAAGAAAAAAAAAACATGCCATCAATGTTGTCACTGAGCTGTGTATTTAATGGGTGTGACACATTGAGACATATCACACTTGCGTCAAGTGCATTACCTTGAAGGGAAGTCTGCACTGACAAATTGTAATGGGCATGCATCCCAAAGAATAGTTCTGTAGGGCCTACCAGATGTGTGGGAGCTCCCTGTGATAAATGTGATACACCTGAGTAAAGCATCCCTGATTGATGTAGGTATTGGTCATATGGATAGCAACACATTCAAATACCACACTATTATGAATAGATTTCCAGCACACAGGTGGGTATTGCATGCATCTGTCACATGACATAGCAATGAATATTATCTAAGGCATCTGCAACTGATGTGTGAATTAAGAAGTGATCATTAAGAAGTGATCAATTATAATGAATGGTACAGCAATATGGGGGACTGATGGCAATGCATCAACTATGTCCAAGTGCACAGAAAGTACAGCAGTGCAAAGTCAAGTGTCAATGATCGAGGAAGCTGTCAGTATGATATTGAACACACACCAAACAATACATGGAACATCCTTTATAGGTACATGTCAAACCTCAACACATGAGCCACACAATCACTGTCCCCTTGAAAATATTATATCACCATGAAATCCTGACATACATCCTTGTGTGTCATGCAAAGTATCAAGTGGCAATACTGATGTCATGTAATGGTATGCCAGTGATGCAGTACTGTCACACTATAGCTATATCTATGGTACAGCTGGTCTTCAAGCTGTACGTCACCTCCAAATAAAACCTTGGGTATGAACCACATATAACAGACAGGAACTGTTAACACAGTCATATTTCACATCATCATCTCCCTTGCACATCATATGCCTGTATATTTATCAGTGAAAATGTGTGGGTGTGGGCCCTGATGTCATACATGGAGACATTACAACTGGGGTGGATGCGGTTCATGCAGAACAGTTAATGAAAAATTCTGACAGTCACACAGTGCTGCTGGGGAACACCTGTGTAATCCTTGAGAATAGCAACACAATAGTGCATACAATGAATTCCCCAAGGTTGAAGGTGAATCTCAACATGTCATATGTTTGTGTATATAACAGCATTTCAACATGTGCATGAACCTAGGCATATATTCCTATGTAATCAGTATGATGCAATATTGTTGTATTACAGATAACATTTTCAGATGCTAGGTATACATATGCACACTAGTACCATACTGCAGCTGTCAGTGTGAAGGTTGAATGAGAACTGTGTAGAATGTTGATATACTCCACTACAAGAATAAATACCTTATTAAGGCAACAAAATACATAGTATCATCTTGTCAACAGTCCTCAAGAGGCATATCGTCACAGCTGTTACAGAAGGAACATGCAATCAAATGGCAACAGTGGCCATCAATATAGTAGCTGAAATCACAGATTGGAATACACTTTTGTAGGGCTACTGTAAAGCCGCACCTCAACATAGCATATGTGGATGAGAACAGCATTGACATGTGTAATGTTCAGAGGGTCATAGGACTTTGGAGGCTAACAGCTAAGAGCACATAAAACCCGAGCCATTATTATATCATTTAAACCCAAATCACTATATTTATGTGAGAGAAGATAGTAGGGGTAGGAGCATATGTGTGTATGTGTGTGATTTTATTACAGACTGCCTCTGTCCATATGTGACATGGACACCACCCCATGATTTGGAGGTGGCTTGCAGAGGGCAATGAAGGGGCTCTGCTTCATGATGTGTGTGTATGTCATCTTTGAGATGATGACATCCTCATTGTTCCACAGAAAGGATGTTATGTGGACAGAGTGAATCAGGGGATGTTGGATTCATGGGGCTCTATAAAAGCCTTTCCTGAGTTAGATGCAAATTAAGAGATTCTCAACATCATACAATGACTGTAATACACGAGTAACCACACACATACCAATTGACTGAGGTCAGTTTCGAACAGCATACCTGTGTAGATATACAACCTGGATTCTATATACCATAAATCATATATAAACAGATAATAAAATTTAAAAAATTAAATTAAATAATAAGTATAGGTTCATAGGTTCTTAGGTGTGTACTAGGCTAATGGCCATACGAGTCTAGCCCATAGAAGTGCCCTGGCATCATGCTGCCCATTAATTTCCAGTGCCTCTATCAAGTAGAGCCACTGCTGTGATCCCCGGGATGAAATTTCTATTTCTCATTCACTCATTAAGGTTTCGCTTGAAGAGGGCCAGTGAGGTGCAAAGCTTGATATATATGGGAAGTCTATTCCTGAGCATGGACAGTCTCTGGGTTATGAACCTGTCCCTCCAGTATGTTCTGCTGATTGTGGTAATGAGGCTGAGGTCTCTGGAATGTGTGGTGAGGAGGCATTGGGATTTCTTTAGATGTAGCATTTCTAACAGAGCTGGGTCAGACATGGCTTTGTAAGTCAAGCAGAGATCGCCTCTTAGTAGATGATATGAGACAGAGAATAGCTCCAGTTTTTTGAATCTGTCCATTTAGGACATGTGTTTAAGGCCTAGGATCCTCTTCGTGAGGTACTTTCCAGCTGTTGCATGTGTCTAGTTAGGTACATGCCAAATGGGGCATTATACTTGATGACTGGCTTAAAGAGGGAAGAGTTGAGAGAAATGATGACCTCTTATTTCCTGGATGCAAAACCTTTGGCAATGAGATGTGCCACACAGAAGGACTTTCTGACCACAGTGGCAATGTGGTGGTTGAAGGAGAGGTTGCTGTAAACCTGTGTCCCCAGATTTCTTATAATGCCTTCAGTGTTCAGTGGGCTCCCATCGATGTGGTAATTAGTGGGAACTGGGATTTTCCCAAAGGGGATGACGACACATTTTTTGGCATTAAGCTTATGGCCAATGTTTTGACACCAGTCATTGGTCTCAGTGAGGCCTTTCTGTAGGATGCTTACATCACTTGGGGAGTTAATAATGGCTCCCAGCTTGCAGTCATCTGTGAACTTGGTCAGCCACAGTATCTCCATGTTGGCTTGGAATTCTGAGAAGTCGATGCCAAACATTAGCGGACCCAGGACTGATCCCTTTGGGACTCCACTCATGACTGGTCAGCAGTCTGACTTGGAGTCTGCTACTTTCACACTGTGGGTTCTATCTGTGAGCCAATTTGCAACCCACCTAGTGATATAAGGGTTGATGCCTAGTTTGCTGAGTTTCTCAATAATTCCTGAGTGGGGAATGGTATCAAAGGCCTTGGCCAGACCGAGACAGGCTGTATGAACTGCCTTCCCCTCATTCACAGCTCTGGTGACTGACTCAAAGAAGTCAACTAGGTTGAGCAGACATGATCTACCTTTCACAAAACCAAATTGTGTGGGATCTAGAGTTTGGAGATTCCCTATGTCCTTGTTAATTAGGTCCATGATGATGGGCTCCATAGCCTTACATATCAGACTCATCAGGCTAATGGGGCAATAATTCCCAGGGTCTGTAGTTGCTCCCCTTTATGGAGAGGGATGACTGTAGCAGTGTTCCATTCAGTAGGGACAAAGCCTGAGGCGAGGCTGTGACTGAACAGGGCACACAGATGTAGTGCCAGTTCACTTTGTAGTTCATGTAGAACACAACCAGGGATATTGTCGGGTCCCATGGAAGCTGTATTCTTGGCCTTGGACAATGGAGCTTTAACCTGTGCTGCAGTAATTTTGGGTGCCTGGCATTCCTCTGGTGTTGTGATTGGTCCTTTAGGGAGGGAGAGAGGGGTAAAGTTTGCACTGAATCTGTCAGCCAGCATGTTGGCAATATCTGTTGTCTCAGTATATGAGGTACCATTGTGCAGTAACTCAGAGCAAACCTGGGTATTGCCATTGAGATGCTTCATATAACTATAGAATGCTTTGTGGTTGTCTTTAGTGTCTGTTGCAATTCTGCCTTCATAGCTGGCTTTAGAGGTTTTGATGAGGGATCTCAACTTTTTGTTGAGGCTAATAAGGGATTTTTTCCAGACTTGGGACTTCACCTTTTCTGCAATAGTTTCTTCCTTATGTTGTAGAGTTTACTAATGGCAGGGGACCACCAGATTGGTTTCCTTTTTTTTGGAGGAGACCATCTTGGATCTGTTGGGTATAGCTAGTTCCATGCATTTATGTACGTGTTTGTACAGTGCACTGGTGTATGATTCGGCAGTCATGCATCTATTTTCCATTAACATGGGTGCCGCGAAGTTAGCCACCTCTGCTTTTAGGAGCTTAAAGTCAGCTTTGGAGAAGTTTTTCATGGTGGTTACCTTTGCAGTGGGTGTGGATGAGATGTGGATTTCCATGGGGATTAGTTTGTGGTTGGATCTAACCAGGGAGGAATTGTCTTTTGGTGAAGAGCAACAGTTGTCCATGTTAGTAATAACCAGGTCAAGGATGCTGCTTCCTCTAGTGGGGCTAAGACTGAGCTGGTCCAGGACATTGGAATTGATGAATTCCAGGAAGCATTGGGCCAGTGTATTGGTACATGAGTAATTTTCTCAGTTGATGGAAGGGTAGTTGAAGTCACCTAGTATGAAAGTGTTGGACCCTAATAGTTTAAATTATCATAAATCATAAGTTTAATTTTATTAGGATTGAGGACTAACGGAGTATCAGAGAGCCAAAATTGTACCACAGTAAATGATTATTGGATTATTTCTTCAAGTTTTGAAAGAGAGGGGCCATGCATATGAATGTGGTGTCGCTAACATATTGTATAGTAATAACCTCGTATGTGGCAGTGTGAAGCTTGTTGGTGAAGATGAAAAATAGGAGAGGACCTGTTGTGCAATGTCTAATGGGACAGGATGTAGAGAGGCAAGTGTTATTTTTGCCATTTTATAGCCTGCTGAGGGTCAGATAAGTAATTGTGGAACCATGTAAGGCCAGAGTTGCTTAAAATAATGGATGAAAGTCATTAAGGAGTTTCTAATGGGAGAAGGTACCAAATGCTTTGGACATGTCAAGGAAAATGAAGGAGACTAGATGGCCATTGTTTCTAAAATGGTTGATAGAGTTTGTTAAGCTTAAGAGAGCTGTACTGGTACAGTGGTTGGCCATGTTGGGAATTAGTTAGAAGGTTATTGGAAATTAAGTAAGGCATGAGTTGAAAATGGATACATTGCTCCAGAATTTTGGATAGTGGAGAAAAGATAGCAAATTGCCTGTAACTGGAGAAGTCTGTTGAGGTACTACCTTTATGTAATGGGATGATGTAGGAAATTTTCCAAATCTTGGGAAGGTACTACTTTGTTATGGAGCAATTGATTAAGATAGAGATAGGATAAGAGATTATGTCAGCAGTTAGCTTGAGATATTTAGAAGGGAGATTGTCAGCAGTGAGAGCAGTAGGCCTAACTTTATCAAGTAGATTTTTTATGGTGCTGTTTTTTTACAGTTTTGAGTGAAAAGGTATGGGAAGTATTGTCAGAATCTGTGGGAATGGTTAGATGAGTATTGTTATTGGTTTGGGTTAGGGTTAATATAGAGTTTGTAAAGTAGGTGTTAAATTGTGTGGCTATACTCTCTGAAGAATTTGTATGGTTAGGTGTTGGGGTTTTGGGTTGACCTGGTTTTAATAGTTGATTTATAGATCAGAAATGTTTTGGATTGTTTTGGTATTTTTGTTGTGTAGTAATGTACTTGGATTTTTTATAACTTTTGACCTGTTTCTCAGCTTTGTTTCTTAGCTGACAAAATGAATCGAGGGAGGTTTGGGTTTTGCTGGACTGGTATTGAGTGGTATTGAGCCCAGGCTTTGTCTCTGGTTTTGAGTAATGGTTTAGTTTCGTTTGACAGCCAGGGAGCATAGTTTGCCTTAATTCTAATAGTTCTAGGAGGTGCTAAGGTATTTAGAATGTCTAGAAATGTGTTACTGAAGTATGATAAGGCAGCGTCCAGAGGGAGTGATAGTAGTGGGGACCAGTCACATTGTTGTAATGTACATAAGAATGTTTGGTGTGAGACGTGTTTTTGGTTACATTTCTGTCTGTATGTAGTGTTTTTGGTGAACCAGGTAGATGGGTAGTTGGTCATTAATACTGTGTTGGAGGGACCTGAGTGGTAGGTGTGTGATGGTTTACTGGTTATTATCCAGTCTAGGATTGAATGTCTATTAGATGTTTTGTCCACTCTAGCTGGTGATTGTACAAGTTGGGAAAATCCAAACAGGTGTATGAAATTTGATGGGCTGTCAACGGAATACGTATTCCAGTCTGTGTTAAAGTCACTCATAACAATGTTTTTTTGGGAGAATGTTAGGAATCTCCAGTGGACGAAGTCCTTAATTATGGCAGGATTGTTTCCAGGTGGAATGTAGATAGCTATTATAATTAAGACTTTTGGAGCTTATTACAAGATTGGAAAATAGCAGTTGTATGTTACTGAATTTTGGAAGGTTATGATCAAGTATTTTTTTATGTGATACCTATGCATCCACCCCATTTGTTTAGTCTATCCATTCTATGGCTGTTGTAGCCTTGAGTTAGTATTTCACTTTCCCTTATGTTGGGCTTTAGCCAGGCTTCAGTCAGAACTGCTATGTCAGGAGCATAGAGTGAGAGAAGTGCGTGAAATTCAGGTATTTTATTGATAGACTCCTGGAATTAAGCTTATGATTTTCTCAAACAACAAACCATCAGACATCCTGTTTGCCATCATGATTCATTCCTCTAATAACACAAAAATAAAACCTATTTCTCACACTAAGCTTCTTGGGGTTAGAATTGATAACAATATGAGATTTGACAAACACATTGCCCAAACTATTTAAAAAGTTCAAATTAAATTAGACTCTCTCTACAGGGTCAAACCCTTCCTCACTTACTCTGCAAGACAATCTATTGCCAGAACACACCTAATCTCTTCTCTTCTTTATGCCTCACCAATTCTCATTATCCTGTATAAAACTGACCTGTCAAAACTAGATGCCTGCAACAACAAAATTGTCAGATTCACCACAAACTCTCCTTATAGATCTCATCACTGTACTGCCCTAAGCCAATTCAACTGGCTTGAGCTCCCCAATTACTTCACATACACCTGGCTCACGATGGCCCATGGCATAATTTACCTCCCAGACAAGTGTCCTGCAATCTGCAACCTTCTTCAAACTCAGTCTAATAAAAGACTTCTTAGATCTTTTGAAAAAATCCTCTTACAAGTTACAAAAGTTAACAGCTCTTCTGCTGATTCCCTTGGCTCCAACCACAATGGCAGAACATGGAACTCAATCCCCCAAAACATACTTTCCACGCTAAATCACCTACATTTCAAATATATCCTCAAATCTTACTAATCTAATTTTTAGCTCTGCTCCTGCCTTACACCTGGCTGATTCCTTTCCCTCCTTACTGTCATCTTTATAGGCTTTCTTTCACTTCACCACACTATTGAGCTTTTCTTACTCAACCGGGAGTCTCTCTTTCGCATCCATTTTTCCCTCCTATACTCTGTCTCTAGATCCCCTGTCTATACCTCTGTGCCTCATCCTTCTTCTTTTTTTTTTCTGAACTTCTCTACTACATCCTATTCTAAGCTCTGTTCTTTCTTAGTTTAATCATACCTATGTATCTAAACAAAGTGAAAGAATTACTTTCCTCCATCCTTCTCTTGTATAGTTATTGGTCTGTCTTTTCTTATGAGCTTATATATTGTATAATTTGTTATTTGTAATACTCTTTATTTTGTTTGGGGCTTTCCCCCAGGCCCTCACTGAAAAAAGGCTTGTGCCCAGTCAGACTTTCCTGGTCAATAAACATTAAATAAATAAAATAAATAAATAAGACTAACTCAACAACAGCTGATAGACTGTAACAATGTCAGAGTTCACTTCATGGAGGATGATATCATCACTGTATACCGAGAAGAGGATGTTGGGAGAGTTATATGACATTGTTGTGGAGTCACATAGCAGTGTAAAAGTATCTTCTGAATGCTACTTGACTGATGGTAGTGGGACCTGGACTCATGCTCTTCTGACTATGGACACACCCACTGAGACATAGAAACACACAAGTTGACCACTGCGAGATTAAAACTACCTGTCTAATTACACAAGCTACAGAACACAGTACTTAATGCTCGTGCCACTGCAGAAGTCTGATTTTAACTGCATCACAGTACATTTTATAAAGGATGACATCATCAGTGTATCCTGAGAACTGGATGTTGGGGGAGGCGGCTTTATGAAACTGATGTGGAGTCATGTAGCAGTGTAAAATTATCTTCTGAATACAGGTAACATATCCTGTTGTCAGACTTGTTTGCAAAGTCAGGACTTGTGACAGGATTGTGTGAGAGCAATTTGCAAAGGTACATATGAATACATCCTGGCAACATAAGTGAAAGAAGCTGTTAATCATGCATATTGTAGTAATGAGA
Source organism: Protopterus annectens (assembly GCF_019279795.1). Lineage (NCBI taxonomy): Eukaryota > Metazoa > Chordata > Ceratodontiformes > Protopteridae > Protopterus > Protopterus annectens. The sequence goes on from NC_056735.1 coordinate 830,613,483, forward strand.
TAAACATATACCTTTTTCCTCAGGCCTTTGCATAGATGAGAGACATATACAGACCCACACTTTGTAAACAGGAGCAGTGCAATAATGGAGATAAGTGTATTCATATTCAGATGAAGGTATGTCCACATTAATACAAGTTATTGACAATATCAAAGGAGTATGATCATGGCTGAAAAATGTCCATTGTCACTATAAACTCATACCAAATGTAACAATACCATTATGCTCTGCAATTCTGGAGCCTGTCTTGACAATGGCCCAAGTCCTGATACATCATTTGCAAGTGCTATGCATGGCACACATGAATATCAGACAATACGTCTTCAATCAAGCAACCATGTCACTGCCCTTCTCTTGTATTTATGAATACAAATCCATGCAATGATGGATTACAGCACAGTAACCGGAGTTACACATGCTACACACTTCATCATAATGCACATAGCTGAGAAGCTGATTTGTACAAATGATTGCAAAGTATTAGTGCATGTATAGTTTGAATTTCAGGACTCCAGCTTAGACTTATGAAGTAGCAGTGCCACTGGTGTTCATTACCAAACTGTACACAAATCAGGATATACAGTAATTGACCTGATTAGGGTTACCTTCAAAATGCATCTGTTTATTGTTAAAGTTTCATGTGTCAGGCTTGCAAGATATGTTATCAGAGAAATTGCTGACAGATACTATGATGTGCATGCTGCAGTCTGTCTTTGAAATGATGGGGCCAATTTATTGCATAAATACACTTCTACAAATGTTTTGCATGCCTCACTGCAGCTCACAAGTTAACTGTGTGTCCAGCATGCTACAAATGACAATGTGTGGTACATCTTTTGAAATGATTATAATGACTCAGCAGAAATGCTAACTATCTGTGTAGGGCTGGAAATCCTCACAAATGTGTGACATATGCTTCTTCACAGTGAAGACATATCATATTAGATGAACATTTCATCCATCATCACATGAACATGAAACAAAGGGAATCCTACAGCAGATTTTGAATCCTTGCTCATTACAGGAGTACTGATCCCTTATTGAATCCTGGTGACATGTTTGTAATGTCCATCAACAGAGTCATGTCAGTATGCAAAAAACATGATATGACCTGTACAACCATCAGGCTAATAGATACATACCTGAAAACTGGTAGTGAAGGGGTGCATACAAGAAGAAATGGACATGCACATACAAATGTTTTGCGTAATGTACCATTCATGGACATATGTTTGGTCTGTTCTCAATACTAAGTTGCCATGCTCTGCAGCACGAAGCGACTGACATAAAGTTCCATTAGAGTTAGGAGAGAGACAACAGGCTTATGACAAAAAGAGCAAGATTGGATAAATATGTCATAGCTGTAGTGATAGATGTCAATGCAAATATTTATTTTTTTTGCCCAGTATCCAATATATCTCCAGTAGAACTCATAATTATGGGAAATGTTAAGCTGTGGGTGATTAAACATACCATAGACATATATCATCACACTAAGAAATGATGTGAAATCCATCTGGTCTTAAATCCTTGATGCTACGGGCAAAAAATCTTCTGTCAAGGAATTTATGTCACTCGAAACTCTCAGCATGTGCATCCTTGTTTACTGAGATTTCATCTGCAGCTGTAAAATACAGAATGAGAGTAGGATACATGAAAGCATTATGCATACCAGTCTTGCCTATCTACACCATTCCATATCATCTTTAGTCACTTTATCTGTATACGTACACAATAGGGTATCAACAGTTCAAAACTCATCCAAACACTGGTCGAGTTGTGCTTCCTTGCATCTTTTCAGTCATTGCAGTTATACCTACACTGCTCCCCAGTATGTAGTATGCCAATCACACTATAGATGTTCCAAGCCTCAGCCTTGTAATGAGACCCAGTATAGTCCCCCTGCAGCAGCTTATAGCTGTAGCATTTCAAGAGGAGTGCAACAAATATTTTGACTCCTCCACATCCTACCTCTGTGCCTTGAATTAGGCATCATCCTTTCCATCGTCTGCTATGTCTGCAAAAGGTCAGCTAACAACATTTGCAATGATTTCCTGCCAATTTGTGATATCACATTTTATGACCATTGTGCAAACACGCACAGCCATGCCAACTGAATTTGTGTGATGTTAACTGAAGAGAAACATTGCCAAACAAAGAGGAAGGGGAGTTTATAAAATAGCAACAATGATATCAGGTTTGACATTGATTTATGGCATGTGTGTGGCAATACCTGGGCACACTTTGTCAAATGGTCAATAGTGAAATGCTAAATGATTTGGCTTTTTAAGCCATGACTTTGGAGGGATCAGTGCGATCACTTAACGCATATTTTTTGGGAACTTACCCACTGTTAAAAGTAATTTGTACAATGTAGGATTCAAATCTATGTAAAAGGAATGCATATATTTCCACATAGTTAATTATTCCTCATTGCAACAGAAGAAGTGTTTGCCAACCATGGTCATTACTGATATACAGTTTAGGTTCATAAGTTTATAGCTGTTTACTAGGCTAATGACCACAAGGGCCATTTTAAGCCCAGCTACGCATCCCAAATCTCTGGTACTCTTGATATATAACCAGGGGCTTGGGAGATAAAACATTTACAAGTAGGGGCCCGGGAGGTGAACCATTTCCAGGTTGCCTTTGTCCTTTAGAGACAAAGTTGTCAAGCCAGGGATGAGTTTCCTATTCTCATCCAATTGTTCAAGTTACACTTGAATTGGTTTAGGGAGGAACTCTGCTTCACATAGATGGGCAGCCTGTTCCAGAGATGGAGTGGTCTCTGCGATACATACCTGTCTGTCCAGCAGGTCCTATTTTTATCACAGACAAGGTTTAAGTCTTTAGAATGGATAATTATGGTGCTGTTTGTTTTGAGGATATGCAGGAAGTCTATTAGAGGTGGGTCTGACAATTTCCTGTGTGTCAGGCATAGATCTCCCCTCAGCAGCCTGTAGGAGACAGAATACAGGGATAGGGTATTGAGGTGGTCTGCATAGGACATTTTACTTACATCCTGTATTCATTTAGTGAGGAACCTCTGTGGACATTCCATTTGTTGGATATGCCTGGATAGGTACATACCAAAAGGGCATTGTCCTCAATGATAGGTCTGATGAATGCCGAATATAGTGGAACAATGACTTCCTTGAACCTAGACCTTTGTTTATAAGTTGTGCAACACAGAATGATTTCCTCACTACTGTAGACATGTATGGTCAAAGGCTAGATTACTGTCTGTGTGTGTCCCTAAGTCCCTGACAACTGAGTCACCTCTAAGGGATGCATTGTCAGTATGGTAGGATGACTTCCTGAAGGATACTAATATGCATTTCTTAGAATTTAGCTTTAGTCCATGGCTCTGACACCAGTTGTTTGTCTATGTCAGCCCTTCCAGGAGAACATTTCGTCAGCTAGAGACAATTGACATTGGACTTGACTTCAGAGAAGTAAATACCTAAAATAAATGATCCAAGAATTGATAACCAAAGGACACTGAAGAATTGTTTTTACCCTGCATATTCCCATTGGGACCTCGCCTAGTGGATACTTCCACCTAACTAAGTCACCAGACTCAACCTTGTTTTGTGGTCCCGCAATACTACCTCTCTGCTGCCTTAACCCCTGCTGGGAAGGTTGAACCAAGTCTCCCCCAAAGGACACTGAAGAATTGTTTTTACCCTGCATATTCCCATTGGGACCTCGCCTAGTGGATACTTCCACCTAACTAAGTCACCAGACTCAACCTTGTTTTGTGGTCCCGCAATACTACCTCTCTGCTGCCTTAACCCCTGCTGGGAAGGTTGAACCAAGTCTCCCCCAAAGGACACTGAAGAATTGTTTTTACCCTGCATATTCCCATTGGGACCTCGCCTAGTGGATACTTCCACCTAACTAAGTCACCAGACTCAACCTTGTTTTGTGGTCCCGCAATACTACCTCTCTGCTGCCTTAACCCCTGCTGGGAAGGTTGAACCAAGTCTCCCCAAAGGACACTGAAGAATTGTTTTACCCTGCATATTCCCATTGGGACCTCGCCTAGTGGATACTTCCACCTAACTAAGTCACCAGACTCAACCTTGGTTTGTGGTCCCGCAATACTACCTCTCTGCTGCCTTAACCCCTGCTGGGAAGGTTGAACCAAGTCTCCCCCAAAGGACACTGAAGAATTGTTTTTACCCTGCATATTCCCATTGGGACCTCGCCTAGTGGATACTTCCACCTAACTAAGTCACCAGACTCAACCTTGTTTTGTGGTCCCGCAATACTACCTCTCTGCTGCCTTAACCCCTGCTGGGAAGGTTGAACCAAGTCTCCCCCAAAGGACACTGAAGAAGTATGTGTATCTGCTGCTCTATGCTTCTGTAATTATACTCCTTGTTGAACCTGTGTATGCTATCTCCCTGCCAGTACAGCCAGCGGCCTACATCCCCTTCATCCTTGCCTCTCTACTCCCACCCCTATCTAATTTCTCTAATCCATACATGCTCCTTCACATTCAGTCCTCTTTAGCCCTTACACTGCCTTAGTGGCCCAGTGTACTTCTACATTTAACCACTAGAAGGCACCCCCCCACTGATATTCCTTCTTACTTACTCCTTGCATTTTTTTTTACTAGCCTTTACCTTACTTTTACCTTTCTCCAAACTCTCAGCCCACTCTGCCTAAATTATCCAGAAACTTACTCACTCTGTTACAGCTTACTTCCTGCATTCCATGCTCCACTGATTGGCTCTCCTCCTTCTCCTGTGCTTCTACTCCTTTCTCTCCCTCGTATACCTTCATCTATCTAGCCTTACTCCCTACTACCTTACCCCCTCTCCTAGTTTTTGGCTTTCTCTCCCACCCTTTGGCTTGCTCCTTACTCTGTATGACTCCTCCCATCACACTGTAGAAATTCCACCCTTCCCTGTTAGCTCACATCCCTGCCCCTCCCCCCTCCCTCTATATCCGCCCAGAGGTTATTTAATCCCCCCCATCACCTCTGGACGCCATCTTTAAATCCCACTCATCCTCGGCTGCTGTATGCACCTGGCTGGGAGAGCGCTCTGATAGTAAGTACTCCATGTGCTTTTGTTACACTAACATCAGGAATATTCCTTAATGTACATAGACCTGATAGCCAGAACAATTGTATGCTATGTATCCTCTCTTTAATCATTAGCGACTGCTGTTCAAGGTTTTGTTTGCCCCTGCTGTGTTAATGAATGTATGTTATGTTTTATAGAGATATGCTTGAAGTGCATGCTTGTATATACAGCGTTTAATGTTTCATGCCTTTATAGCACAAGATAAAGTGCAGGTTAGAGGCTCACAGTACGCTCTGTTTTAAAAGTATCCTTGCTTGAACAGCGTCTACTTAGGTGTCTGTTGCACACGATAGTGTTCAGGACAGGCGTGCACATTTTTAAATAAGCTTATTAACTGCGTAGTATGGTCGTAGTCACATTCAATCAGCTTTTACTTATACTTTAGCGACTGCTGTTTTTCACTCCTGCTGTTTAAAAGAATACATCGACGGCTAACTGCTTGTTTAAATCCCTGCTTATAGGGATCGCTGCATAGAATAGCGCCCATGCAGTAGTAGCAATAAATATTTGCTTATTTTGGTCTTCATTTAATCAACAGCCTTGCCTAAACCCTAGCGACTGCTGTTGTATAGTGTTTAAACGCACTTGCTAGTTTAAAACCCTGCTTAAAGGGATCGCTGCATAGGATAGCGCCCATGCAGTAGCAGCAATTATTATCTGCTTAATTTGTATAGTGTTTAAACGCTCTTTAAAGGGCTTAAAGGGATCGCTGCATAGGATAGCGCCCATGCAGTAGCAGCAATTATTATCTGCTTAATTTGTATAGTGTTTAAACGCTCTTGCTAGTTTAAAAACCTACTTAAAGGGATTGCTGCATAGGATAGCACCCATGCAGTAGCAGCAATTATTATCTGCTTAATTTGTTCTTCGCTTAATCAACAGCCTTAATTAACCCTAGCGACTGCTGTTGTACAGTGTTTAAACGCTCTTGCTGTATAAAGCGTACACTATGATTATACTTGACTGTTTTATTAGAAAACGTTTACTACTAGCACATTGTTATTAATATAGAAGGACTACTCCCCTAGCGCTTAGCTAGTTTTATCTAGGCATACCAAGGTACAACGAGTGTATTAGGGACTGCATTACTTACTATATTTGTTAACTGTCCATTGGGACCTCGCCTAGTGGATACTTCCACCTAACTAAGTCACCAGACTCAACCTTGTTTTGTGGTCCCGCAATACTACCTCTCTGCTGCCTTAACCCCTGCTGGGAAGGTTGAACCAAGTCTCCCCCAAAGGACACTGAAGAAGTATGTGTATCTGCTGCTCTATGCTTCTGTAATTATACTCCTTGTTGAACCTGTGTATGCTATCTCCCTGCCAGTACAGCCAGCGGCCTACATCCCCTTCATCCTTGCCTCTCTACTCCCACCCCTATCTAATTTCTCTAATTCATACATGCTCCTTCACATTCAGTCCTCTTTAGCCCTTACACTGCCTTAGTGGCCCAGTGTACTTCTACATTTAACCACTAGAAGGCACCCCCCCACACTGATATTCCTTCTTACTTACTCCTTGCATTTTTTTTTACTAGCCTTTACCTTACTTTTACCTTTCTCCAAACTCTCAGCCCACTCTGCCTAAATTATCCAGAACCTTACTCACTCTGTTACAGCTTACTTCCTGCATTCCATGCTCCACTGATTGGCTCTCCTCCTTCTCCTGTGCTTCCCGCTCCGTTCGCCCTTTGGGCTCACTCCTGACATCCTATCTATTTCAGAAACATGGCTAAAACCCCATATAAAAAACTCTGAAATAATCCCACCTAACTACTCTATCATTAGAAAAGACAGGTCCCATAAAAAAGGCGGCGGTGTAGCTCTTCTATTTTCTACTTCCTTGTTAATTACTCCCTTCGATAAACCTATTCCACACTTCAACAATGCTGAACTACTCATCACTCTCCTACAAGTCAACAAGCATAAACATATATGTCTTGCATCCCTCTATATTCCCCCAGGTGACAATATCTCCACATTAGAAGACATTCTCTCCTGGCTCTCCAGTAACATTAGTAATGAAACCATAATCCTAGGTGATGTAAATATTAACTGGACCTCCATTCAATCTCCAACCAACCCCCTTAACATCAACCTATATAACTTTTCCCAACTAATCAACAAAGTAACACGTCCTTCTAAAAATCTTTCCTGTGGCAGTATACTAGACTGGATCCTTGTGTCACACCCACACTATCACTCTGACTGTGGTACTCTTCCCGATGCTCTAAGTGATCATATGCCCATCTTCACTTACCGACTCCCTTGTATCTCTCACCACCCCCACAATTATATTACCACACGCAACCACAAAAATTTCAACCCAACAACCTTTTCAGATTCTTTAAAAGCAATCAATTGGAACACTCTTAGGACACTACTCTTAGAAGACGCTGTTTCCCACATTAACTCTACATTCTTAAGAATACTAGATTCCCATGCCCCCCAAAGGACAAAACGAATAAAAAATAATTCTACCCCATGGCTTACCAGAGATACATTAGCAACCAAGCGCCTTAGAGACAAAGCCTGGGCACTTTATCAGAAAAGAAAGTCCCCTGATTCCCACATTGAATACCGAACCCTCCGAAATAAAGTCAAAAAGCTTATTATCTCTGACAGACAAAGTTACTTCTTTACCCTCCAAAACAATAATAAAACAAATCCACAGAAATTCTGGAAAGGAATCACTACCCTCCTTAACCCCAGCAGACCACACACCCCTACCCCTGACCCAAATGCCCCAGATCTAGACCTGGCTACTGAATTCAACTCTTTCTTCATTGATTCTATTAGCAAACTAACTTCCTCTTTCCCTACTTCTACCACACCATCCAATACCCCCTCACCCTCTCCTGCCAAAAGCCCACCCTGCACTTCTCTTCCTTCCTCATTCCCATCTTCTCTAACTACATCCCATAACTCTTCTCCCTCTCTAACATCCTCATCATCCTCACCAACATCAAATACTTTCCCTCTTCACTCAGCTCCATTCTCATTAAAACCTATACCCATTTCTACAATAAAAAAACTACTTCATAAACTGAAGCCCGGCACTAATGCACCTGATGATATCCCCTCATATTTCCTAAGCATTGCTGCTGATACAATTGCCTATCCCATAAGCATCCTCATCAACCGCTCAATCCTAGTATGTACAGTGCCCGAACTCTGGAAACAAGCCTTTATCATCCCCCTTCATAAAGGCGGTAATAACTGCAGTGTTAACAACTTCCGCCCCATTGCTATCTTGTCCCCCATCTCTAAACTACTTGAAAAATGTGTTCAACTACAACTACTACCACATCTTTTAGACAATAACCTTCTCACACCTACACAACATGGCTTTAGGCCAAATCATAGCACCATGACAGCCCTCCTCTCCTATCTAGAAACTGTAAATAAAGCTCGTGATTCCGGCCATATTGTCTCTACCCTACTACTTGACCTTTCTAAGGCTTTTGATACCATTTCACACAGCCTGCTATTAACTAAACTTTCCAAACTTAACCTTTCTTCCTCCTCTGTGAACTGGTTCTCCAGCTACCTATCTAACAGACACCAAGCTGTAAAATGGAAAAAGGCCACTTCCTCTTTTCTTAGTACCCCCACCGGGGTTCCCCAAGGCTCCATACTTGGTCCTCTTCTCTTTAACATTTTTATAAACGACTTTCATAAATCGATTCCATTCTCTAACATCATCCAATATGCTGACGATTCCACCATTATCTGCTCTGCCTCATCTACCCCTGAGCTTCTAAAGCTCACACAAGCAGCTTTCTCAATTACTGAGCATTGGATGGAAATAAACCACCTTGCTCTCAATGCCTCCAAAACTAAACTCATGGTATTTACTCCCTCTAAAACTACTCCCTTTGATACAAACACATTCCTGATTACTAGTCAAAACAATTCAACCCTAGAACTCGTATCTGAAACCAAGTTACTTGGTGTTCAAATTGATAACCAGCTTAATTTCAATTCCCACGTACACCTAAATATTAAAAAAAAACACCAAAATCTGGGTATGCTCTACCGTCAAAATCAATACCTCACAAAGACCTCTAAAATCACTCTGTCTTCTTCCTTTCTTATTCCCTCCCTTCTCTATGGTTCACCTCTTCTAACTAATATTCAGTCCTCTCTTAAGAAACAACTTTCCTCTTGCTACAACAAAATTGCCAAGTTCGCCAATGGCCACAGGTCATTCACCCATCACTGTTCCTCTCTCCAAAAACTACATTGGCTTGAACTTCCACATCAACTCAATTACATTCAGCTTACCCTAGCCCATAAACTCATTAACAACCCCTCTCTTTGTCCCTCCCTGTCTTCTGCTTTTAAGTTTCACTTACCTGATAGAATCTTAAGGTCAAACAATCAAAACCTATTAGAAATACTTAAACCAAAGCACCCCCCAGGCAAAAACCTACTATCCTTTAACATAGCTCGTCTTTGGAACTCACTCCCACCATCTATTCGTACCATCTCTAATCTTTATTCGTTCAAAAAATCTCTTCATACTCATCTTACGTCCCAATGGGAATGCTCTTGTTCCCATCCATCATAAAAATCTGGAACCCTTCATCCTTCATCCCTCATCCTCCATTCATTCTCTTTCTACTCAACAAAGCCTGTATACTTATTACTTTCTTCAAATCTAACCACACCATATAACAATATAATCCTACCTCTTTAATGCCCTAACTCACCTCTCATTTTTTGTACTTTATCTAATATTTCACATTTTTGAATGTACCTCAAATGCAAAAGTTATGACTTTATTCTTTTTTTACATTGTATAAGTAGCTTAGCTCTGTTGTTTTCAACTTGTCTGTTAGTTTGCACTAAGAGCTTTTTTCAAGTGTATGTACATATTCTGTATGTCTGTTCTTTTGTGGAGCTTTTCTCCCCAAGACTCCATTGAAAACGGGTTCTTTTAGGCCCAATGGACTATCCTGGTAAACCAACTGCAAATAAATAAATAAATAAATAAATAAATAACCCTGAGAGAATCCACTTGTATCTTGCCCCTTTCTAGAGGTGGACTACCCAATTATAACTTTTGGAGTCCTGTCTGTGAGTCATTTGTCCATACACTGAGTGGCATGTGGGTTCATACCTATCCTCCTGAGTTCCTAAACAATGATAGAGTGGGGTATTGTGTCAAATGCCTTGGCCAGGTCAAGGTAGGCAGTGCAAACCATTTTTCCCTCATTCGTTGCTTTGGTTACGTTCTTAAAGAAGTCCACCAGGTTGAGTAGGCATGACCTGCCCTTGATGAAACCAAACTGGGCTGGGTCCAGTGTCTGGAGGTTTACTGCATCATTTTTGATAATTTCCATGATAATTCTTTCCATGAACTTTGCATATAAGACTAGTGAGACTTATGAGTCTGTAGTTTCAAGGGTCTCTAGATGGCCCACCTTTGTGCAGAGTTATGGCTGTTGCTGTTCTCCATTCATGAAGCACAAAGCCAGTTTGGAGGTTACAGTTAAATAGCAGTTTCAGAAGCCCTGATAGATCATGTTTCATGCTATTTAGAAGGCATCCTGGGATACTGTCTAGGCCCATTTATGCAGTGTTCTTGGCCTTATTGACAGAATTAAGGACCTGTTCTCTAGTGATAGCAGGGGGAGTTATATTTCATGTAATTTCCTGGGGGAAGGTGGAGGGGCAGAAATGGTAAAGTTGGAGCTGAATTTGTCTTATCTTCTGGCTCAGTATAGGTGGCTTTATTTACAGTGAGGTCTGCACACAATTGTGTACTGCCTTTGAGGTTCCAGACATGCCTACAGAATGCCTTATGGTTATCCTTGGCCCGGGAGGCCAGGTTTACATCAAATTTTGCTTTGTTGGATTTTATTTGTCCTTTGAGTTGCTTGTTTCGTTTGATGAGAGTGCCTTTATCCTGCTGGTGCTGCACATCCTAATTTTTGCTATGATTTAATGCCTTCTGATATACAGCATACTGATTAAGATCCAATATGGTTACACCCCTGGTTGGTGCACTGACAATCTGGTCCAGGAGTTTCTGCTTGCAAAATCCAGGAATCTGTGTGCCTGTATGTTTGGTGTCTTATAGGATTCCCAGCTAACAGAGGGGTAATTAAACTCACCCATGAATATGGTATCGGGTTAGATGGTGAGTGCTTCCAATAAAAATAAATGCATGGTATGGTTTTCATGGGTCATAGAGTGGGACCTATAGCTAGCAAGGAAGTGGTACTGGATTTTGCCTGCGATGATTTGAACATGGAGTAGCTCAAGTGCATTGTCCTGTTTGACTAGCCTTGTGATAAGTTTATTTTTGATGCAAACTAAAACACCTCCACCTTTAGTTCCTGTATGTGTAGTAGCTAATCTAAATGTGTGGAAGGCATTATAACCTTGCACTGTCAGTGTACTCTCGATGGCTTTAAACCATGTTTCAGTGACTGCACAGATGTCAGCATTCTCTAGGATGAAGAAAGCTTCTTTTTGTTTAGACTCCTAGCACTGAGCAGTAATACCTTCAGATTTTCTTGGTTTTGATTTGCTATGTCAGAAGTAGTTTCAGGTTGGCATTGCTTAAAAATGTACTATGGGGGAAGACAATGTTTTAGTTAATGTTCCAAAGCCTGGAAGGGAGAGGTGCAGACCATCCCTGGCAAAGCAGTGTGGTCAGTTGACCATCACCTTCCCTTAAAATGACAACCGAAACTAAGGAAATTGTTAAAGTCATTCACCTTTTGTTCGCATTTCAGTATCATCCTTGGAGATGGTAAAATGCTGCTCAATGCTAGGGTCATACCAGCCAGGGACACATATCCCAAGAGCTCTATGATGTCTCTCTTCATATAGTCTAGAGAAGTATGTCTCAGGTCATTTACACCCACATGGACTATCAATGAGTCATACTGGTAGTTGTGGTCCAATAACCTGAGTACATGCATAAAGTGGCAGATCCTAGCCACTGATAAACAACTGACCATGACCATGACTTTCTCCTTACTCAGCCTGATGAGAGAGATATCAATGTGTCTCATGATGGAGTCTCCAATGACCAGAATGTTGGACTGTGTGGTGGCTTGCCTTATGGGCTTAGAAGTAGAGGCTCTATGAGATGTGGCTGTATGTGTTGGTGTGGGTATTGTTTTGAAAGAGTGCATTCAGGACTGCTGAGGGTATTTGTTATGTGTACTTCATCTAGGAGGTCTTTGGGATTTTGGAAGGTTACATTTAAGTGCCTCAGCATAAGTGGGTCTATATGTCTGCTTTGAATTGTGCATGATGGCTGCAGTGTGTGTACTGCTGACAACCTTATTGAAATTAGGAGTACCTTTATGTGAAAGCTTTACCTCCAGGAGCATTGTGTAAATATATCTCTCACGTACCATATTTTTTTAATAATTAATTGGTTGTTAGTAAACATGAGGCAATTTCTACATTGACTCAGGATGCCCATATCTACCAAGCTGTTAATGGAAATAGAGGGAAAGTTCATATCTATCGCAGCAGACCCTTTTTTATTTTTTGATTAGACAGAGTGCCCAGTTTGTAATTCTTTAGACAGTGCTTGGAAAAATGTCACTCAAGGTGTCTATGTTTATACAGGGCACTGCCAAACACTTGATGGGAACTAAAGGAAAGTAAATAATGTGGGAAGAAATAGCCAGGGAATTGTTATGGCTAGGCTTGTATAGGCCCTAGGGCTGATAGCCTAGTACCAACCTATGAACCTATGAACCTATGAACCTATAAGTAGACCATGAAAATTTAACGATAAGGTATTTAGGTAGATATTCTGAAGTAATAAACAAATCAAGCAGTACTTACTGAAAACAAAGACTTACCTTGTCAAGAATGATGACAAGATGGAAGTTGCATGAATGGCTACTGCCTGGCTACTACTAGTGCTGGTCTCATCACAGATTCACTCTGCTGGGATTCAATGTTCCTTTGGTGATTCTCTCACCAGTAGCAAAACATTAGCACCAATCCAAAGATGAGAAGCAGGCCACAACCTGTTTGGTGAGCCACAGTCTTGTCACAGATGATTCATTGGTCTGTATGCTTGCTGTAGCAATGCCTTGAATAGCAAACAGAACACTCACGAACATCAGGCATGGACACTCAATGCACAACCTGAAACAGTCAGGAATCAACACCCTCTGCTCCTTCTTTCACCAGAAACAGAATATAAGCATAAATTCCAAGCTGTATCCTATGTAGCAGTTATTAGGCTTTCCGGTGATCAGCAGGCTCCAAGGAATAATGTCCCTGTGCTCATTCTATCACCACGAGAAAACAGAAGCACTAATCCCAGCATGACTACCGAGATGCAAAATGTGGGCTCCTCAGTAAATGGTGGTCTTGCAAGATGTTGCAGATTTTAAAGGTAAGATGCAAAAAAAATGGGTTAATATCCTAATCACTGCAGTATGCACTAAGCAGTTAGATATGAAAGAGAGGGCAACTTAAGCTTTAGCTGTCTAAATGGAGAGCCACTAATTTTAAAAGAGCAAGATAAATTAAATTGAGCTGGGCACTTTGCATTCATGTTCTATAAAATACAGTGGGATGGACAATAAATTTAAATAGTTGAAGGGGAGTTGTTTCACAAAATGATAATTTTGTACTTACAACAGCCAATGAAAGGGGAGAGGGAAGGAAATATGTGGTTAAATTAACAAAAGGAGCAGGCAACCAGAAAGACAGGTGAGTTTAAGAATACAACAACACCAGAGTCAGAAAAAATTCAGTGTGACTCATGGGACACAGCTATTCTCTCTTTCCTAGTTGTAATATACAACTAAAAGCAGAATACAAGTAAAACACAGTGTAAGGAAAACAAATCACAACATACAAAACTGAAGTAGGCAATAGAGTAATACAAACTACAAGAATGCAACAGCAAACTAACCTTTCATTCACAGCAATTTGTGGCAGAATTTGGATGAACTTTTCCAGTAGAGATTTGAAATGTTTTATTTTACCCCTTAAATATAAGGTTTGGTTCCTAGCTCCACCCTCAGTTCACAGTTTATTAACCTTAACTGACCTGTTCTATCTTCTGTGTGACTCCTTAATTGACCTGTTCTAATTTCTCTTTGACTCACAAGAGACACAGCTGTGGTTCCTTTCCTAGTTTTAATATACAAATAAAAGCAGAATACAAATAAAACATGGTGTAAATATAAAACAAATTGCAATATAAAATATTAAATAATAATTGCTGCTGTACTTCAAATAAGCCTGTATTTGTGTGACATTAAAAAGACCTGACTTATGCATTCCCAGGTGTGATGCAGGACTAATGTCTGGCAATATACTGGGAATGGATAGACGTGCATGTCTTTAGTAATAGAGTTTGGAGTTATGAAACATACATTATAATACATTATGTTTTACAGTCATATTTGGATAATGGGGGTACTGTAGCTGACTGTTAGTAAATTATTGTGCCCATCAGAGATATACAACTGCATTTTTTATGACATAATCATCATTGCCATGCTGAACCAGTTACAAACATAATGCATATGATACCATCAAAAGTATGTGTATACAAGCAGTAAAGAAACCTTCCTGTCAATCAACCTGCTATACAGTTATTGGTATGTAGTATTACCTTCATAATCAAATTTTTATGGAAAATTACAGTAGGACACCCTTATTAAAAAGTTAGGTGTGCTGGATTCGAATCCTGGCTCTTCTGTGTTCTGACCATGAACTTACTGAACTTACACCTGGTGCCAAAGGGAAAGTTAGGCAATAGGTATATTTCACACACACAACACTGTCCTAATTTCTGATGGTTGTGCCTTACCACTAAGCCTGTTTTCTCCAAATGAGTTTTCTCCTTAAACAGTGAATCCTGTTTGCTCATAAGTAGGCAATGGACAGATGTAAAAAGCAATAGCAATCATATATTACTTGTGTAAATACTCATTTTGACCCTTCCTCAGTAAAATGACTACTGTGGAACTCCAACTCCACTTTATTTATGTTATCTCTTTTTTTAGGTCAGCGTATTTCCACCTTGTGCCACTCAGGCAATCAGCTAACAGGTGGAATTTCTGCAGTCACTGCTGTCTCAAAAGGAAATACTGCCAGCCCAGCTATCTGGAATTTTGTAGATAGTTATATGTCATTTGTGAATACCAGCATGATGTTACCCAATGTATTAAACCTATATGTTATGTGTATATTAAACTACTGGTACAGAAGTATGTGTTGAATAGGGTTTGCACAGTACTGTGCTTCAAGGATGTCTCCACAGTGTACCCTATTGGAAAAGAACAGAAATGTATATAAACTATATACTTGCGCAAATGTATATGTTGTAACAGCAGAAACTGGAACATACAGAGTTAACTTGCAAAACTTCAAGGAAATAAGTTGAAATTAAATTGTTTTATGATTGTGCTATAACAGTAAGTATCAATGCATCAAGGAGACAGGACGTCTAGAACTAGGGTGCCTTCTGCATTGTTTTGTATGTGTTTTATTGTTTTATGTCTTCTAGCAAGTCCAAACATATGTAGGCTATGTATTTTTCACAAGGAGATGTCAAATGCTACAATGGGGGATTTAGCTTGGGAACTTAAGTCAGGTGACAAAAAGTGATATCATCAAAGCTAACCCAGCAGTAATATTTGATATTATTTTAGGAATTCTCTCAGAGAGAGACTGGGCATTTTGTATTTTGTCTTTGACCTAACAAGAACATCCATTCATCATCACATCTGCACTTGCCTTGTTGTAAGTAAGTCTAGGGTACAGAATTTTTTTTAGATATAGTTAGGAATATAGTAAAGATTAGTTTATATGCTTTCTGTATTTATTTGAGACTGTCCTGCAATGTTGTTTTAAAATATTTCCTGTGATTTTGCACTCTGATGTAACTGAATACATATTTAGTATTGTCTTATTATTTTATTATTTATTATTAAATATATTTAAAACCTATCTTTGTGGCTGATATTTGTGAGGCATAGTTAATGTCTTAGAGAAATTGCATATGTATTTGGTGACACTGTACAGGCCACTCCTAAATAGCCTTGCTCTTGGTCAGACTACCATTTCGATTAATAGTAACATTACACAGTAGGATTGGACACCCTTTGTTAAGGGCCTTAAAAGTAATTGATAAGAGTAGTTAGTGACAGTGAAAAATACCTTATAGTCTGAGCAGAAGGTGGCATAGCTAGTAAACCTGTGCCAGCCTTTCCTAAGAGTGTGTGTGTGTGTGTGTGTGTGTGTGTGTGTGTGTGTGTGTGTGTGTGCGTGTGTGTGTGTGTGTGTGTGTGTGTGTGTGTGTGTGTGTGTGTGTGTGTGTGTGTGTATGTGTGTTTGTTTGTACATAAATCAAACCTCAAAGTGTGCATGCGTGTCAGCTACTTGGCAGGGACATGAAGCACTGATTGGTTGGAGAAAGTGCAGGAGGTTTTGGCTTGCCCAATTAGCTGAGATCACAACCCTATAGTTGTGTCAGTGGGGAGTCTTATTAGGGATCTGGAGAAAGAGGGAGAAGCCAGCCCCAGACTGACTGTGGTCTCTGTGTGTGTGCTGTTAAGGGAAATTGCACTTTACTGTGTGTACTTGTCATCCTCCCATTGCGTACATCCCCCACTGCTGCCAGTGGTGAGGATTGAGGCTCCTTGATTACTGGGCCAGTGCTGGGGCATCACAATTGCCATCCATTTTGCTGACCATTGCACAATGCCACTAAGTGTATTTGTATTTTTTTAAGGTGACTGAAATTCAGTTTTCAATTTTCAAGAAACTAACCAAGTTTGCGTTATGCCACACACCATGCACATGGCCAAAAAATATTAAAAAAGGGAGACAAAGGTTAAACAATTAGACAGCTCTGGATTTAAACCATTAGACTATTGCACTTACACAACACAGTTGTAGTTGGTTATCTCTCTTTGTTACAGACACAGCTTTGCAATACCAACTAAATCATGTGCATACAAGCAATTACATTTTACATCCACTATTAAACAATTCATACAGTTGGAAATTCTCAGTTGATTGTAAATATGTAGATAACATTAGTGGAATGGGAGATCACACAATATTTAAGAATATGTTTGCAAAACTGCAGCTCTGCCTTCTCTTTGTATTTTAAAAAACATTCCCTTATCTCTGCTTTCCTATCACACATGCAGTCTCTGTAGCATATTCTGTTATATTTCTTTCAAGGTATGATACAAATACATGACAGTCAACAACAGTTTTCAGTAAAGGCAGGAAACTGTACTATTATGCCAAAGGTATATACACGTGGGGTGTTTGGTTTTGTTTAAAAGCTCACTGGAGTTAGTTCCACACTCTGTAAGTGTATCCTCACTAAGACACCCACTTATGTGAATGGAGTTTGTACATTACTTTGTTTTCCTTCAGTCAGAGTAGTCATTCACAGTTATAAGCCATTAATACTTAAAAGTAGTGCAGAGACAACACAACATCAAAAGTTTGGTATTCAGCAATTGTAAGGAGTTTGCACTTCATTTGTATCTTCGGAACACTCAGAGGGCTGAATCTACACTGAAAGGTAACTATGTAACTAGAGAACTTGAAGTGGAGAAGAACATTTTCAATCATGCTTATTGCTCCACTTGTGGGAGTGTAGGGATAAGTACACTTTTTTGACTGCTATTTCTATAGTGGACATTTCAGTTACATTGTCCCAGTTATTTGGTAAACTGAATAAGTCTATATTATAGATGTCATTCATGTCAGATATAGATAGCATTGCTGGACAAATCCCATGCATTCTACTTAGCTACATGTACAAGTACCAGTTAGGCAGGTATCTGCCATTCATACAAGTCACTACACATTTATTTTTATATTGCAGTTTCAGCACTTATCTTAGTAGCCCTGCAGTTAAAACTTTTGTCATTCCGGGTTGACTCTGTCTGAAGTTAAAAGTATACAGCCATTATATGTGGAAGTAAATGTTGTGAGTATTGCCTGACATCTATT